>NW_018405506.1:860994-875535 GCF_002113885.1 Mizuhopecten yessoensis
AAAATTAGGATTCCTGCCCCATCCCCAGGGGCTAGGGCGGGGCCCCAAAGGGAACATTTACCAATATTTTCAAATTCTTATCCATTGATGACATGACAAGTATTGTATTTCACTTAGTTTACATGCTGATTTCCACATCACATCTAAACAATAAAATAAAGCTACCAGTACCTATGATATAACTCAGGTGACCGCTAAGGCCCTTGGGCCTCTTGTTGTTGCTTCAATGCACTGAATTAAATCACCGCTAGGTCATATACGGTTTAGAAAGTCTTTAAGGACTGCGACGTCAAATGGTGTCGCCTGCTTCGTCTTGATGCATTGCTGATCAGCCTCTGCGACGCAATGTGCATTCCTGGTCCCGAAATTCCAAGCCATTTTGGCAGACAACAATAATTAAGTGAAAGTAGAATATATACAGCGCCACCTATAGGATAAGGGGTGCAACTCTTAGCATCAAAAGCTACTGTTCCCGCAGTCTACGCGGTCCAAAAAAAAGGTATAGTGCCCGTCTCCAGGTATAGTTCCTGTTGTCAAGGGCGGATGCTAACTATAACAAATAGAACAAGGGTAGTTATCCAATAGCTATCCTAGAAATTATCATGTGATGTACTTCTATGATATTATGCAGGTATGGGGTATATTGAAACTTTACCCCATGGTGTAGAATTTGGGTCAGAACCAAAGCTCATGGAGGTTCTGGCCCAAAATTGTCAATGCCTGTTGAAAACCTTGTCAAGTCATTTCACAAAATATTTTGAACAGAAATTCCTAGTAAGGATTTTAACAATGTAATTTCCAATCTAGAAGTCACAAGGTGCACCTACATGTATGATGAATAGATATTTCTAATAACCAAGGAAAGATATACCTCCAATTTTCCCAGTTTGATATTTCCTTGTCTTGTTTTGACATTAGACATCATAACAAGACATCATGTTGACAAATTAAAGCACTGATGTAATCACAACATTACTTATATAACAAAATTAACAGAGTAAAAAAAAGAAAACAAATCACCCCACCTCTTTTGGGGGTGAGATATGGAATCTCATATGGGTGACCTACATGGGACACTTGTGTTTGGGGTACTTACATATGGGAGAAAAAAGATTTACTAAGTCTGGTTTTTTTTAGGGGGATAATGTCTAACAAACTATATAAGTATAAAATAAAGCTTGAAAGTTCAAGATTTGCCCAAGTGCTTGAGTGTGACCTGAATACAATGTAGCTTGTTTATGTTTTAGATGTTGGTGTTGATGTCTGGGGTGATAGCCTTCTCTGTCAACTTGACCATCTACTGGATCATTGGCAACACTTCACCCGTCACGTATCCTAACCCTGTTACAACATGGACCACTGTACACTCACATAACATCACAATACTTCACCAGTCACGTATCCTAACCCTGTTACAACATGGACCACTGTACACTCACATAACATCACAATACTTCACCAGTCACGTATCCTAACCCTGTTACAACATGGACCACTGTACACTCACACAACATCACAATACTTCACCCGTCACGTATCCTAACCCTGTTAAAACATGGACCACTGTACACTCACATAACATCACAATACTTCACCCGTCACGTATCCTAACCCTGTTACAACATGGACAACCGTACACTCACATAACATCACAATACTTCACCCGTCACGTATCCTAACCCTGTTACAACATGGACAACTGTATACTCACACAACATCACAATACTTCACCCGTCACATATCTTAACCCTGTTACAACATGGACCGCTGTATACTCACACAACATCACAATACTTCACCCGTCACGTATCCTAACCCTGTTACAACATGGACAACTGTATACTCACACAACATCATAATACTTCACCCGTCACGTATCCTAACTCTGTTAAAACATGGACCGCTGTATACTCACACAACATCACAATACTTCACCCATCACGTATCCTAACCCTGTTACAACATGGACAACCGTACACTCTCACTACATCACACTTCGCTCATCACGTATCCTAACCCTGTTACAACATGGACCACTGTACACTCACACACAGCATCATAATACTTCGCCCATTACATATCCTAACCCTGTTACAACAGGGACAACCGTACACTCACACACAGCATCATAATACTTCGCACATCACGTATCCTAACCCTGTTACAACAGGGACAACCGTACACTCACACACAGCATCATAATACTTCGCCCATCACATATCCTAACCCTGTTACAACAGGGACAACCGTACACTCACACACAGCATCATAATACTTCGCCCATCACGTATCCTAACCCTGTTACAACAGGGACAACCGTACACTCACACACAGCATCATAATACTTCGCCCATCACATATCCTAACCCTGTTACAACAGGGACAACCGTACACTCACACACAGCATCATAATACTTCGCCCATCACGTATCCTAACCCTGTTACAACAGGGACAACCGTACACTCACACACAGCATCATAATACTTCGCCCATCACATATCCTAACCCTGTTACAACAGGGACAACCGTACACTCACACACAGCATCATAATACTTCGCCCATCACATATCCTAACCCTGTTACAACAGGGACAACCGTACACTCACACACAGCATCATAATACTTCGCCCATCACGTATCCTAACCCTGTTACAACAGGGACAACCGTACACTCACACACAGCATCATAATACTTCGCCCATCACATATCCTAACCCTGTTACAACAGGGACAACCGTACACTCACACACAGCATCATAATACTTTGCCCATCACATATCCTAACCCTGTTACAACAGGGACAACCGTACACTCACACACAGCATCATAATACTTCGCCCATCACGTATCCTAACCCTGTTACAACAGGGACAACCGTACACTCACACACAGCATCATAATACTTCGCCCATCACATATCCTAACCCTGTTACAACAGGGACAACCGTACACTCACACACAGCATCATAATACTTCGCCCATCACGTATCCTAACCCTGTTACAACAGGGACAACCGTACACTCACACACAGCATCATAATACTTCGCCCATCACATATCCTAACCCTGTTACAACAGGGACAACCGTACACTCACACACAGCATCATAATACTTCGCCCATCACGTATCCTAACCCTGTTACAACAGGGACAACCGTACACTCACACACAGCATCATAATACTTCGCCCATCACATATCCTAACCCTGTTACAACAGGGACAACCGTACACTCACACACAGCATCATAATACTTCGCCCATCACATATCCTAACCCTGTTACAACAGGGACAACCGTACACTCACACACAGCATCATAATACTTCGCCCATCACATATCCTAACCCTGTTACAACAGGGACAACCGTACACTCACACACAGCATCATAATACTTCGCCCATCACGTATCCTAACCCTGTTACAACAGGGACAACCGTACACTCACACACAGCATCATAATACTTCGCCCATCACATATCCTAACCCTGTTACAACAGGGACAACCGTACACTCACACACAGCATCATAATACTTCGCCCATCACGTATCCTAACCCTGTTACAACAGGGACAACCATACACTCACACACAGCATCATAATACTTCGCCCATCACGTATCCTAGCCCTGTTACAACAGGGACAACCCTACACTCACACACAGCATCATAATACTTCGCCCATCACGTATCCTAGCCCTGTTACAACAGGGACAACCCTACACTCACACACAGCATCATAATACTTCGCCCATCACGTATCCTAGCCCTGTTACAACAGGGACAACCCTACACTCACACACAGCATCATAATACTTCGCCCATCACGTATCCTAGCCCTGTTACAACAGGGACAACCCTACACTCACACACAGCATCATAATACTTCGCCCATCACGTATCCTAACCCTGTCACAACATAAACAACTTACACTCACAAACAACATCCTTATCCTAGTTGTGACATCACAAACAAATGTATCAACCACCAGTCACGTATCTCCAGCCTGTTACAGCGCAAACAACTTACTACGTGATTGTGAGATCTGTTACTCTGTAATGAAATACTTTAATGATAAACTGGGATGTGTTTCCATGTAATATTATTATAAGATATGTATTACCCTGTTCATGTGATGATGAAAACTGTGTTACCCTCTTAATATGATTATGATATCTCTGTTACCCTGTAATATTATAATAAGATCTGTGTTATCCTGTTAATTGATACAGAGATCTGTGTAGTACTGTAAATATGGTGAGATCTGTTACCCTGTTGCGAAATAATGAGATCTATGCTACCCTGTAAAGAGATGCTGAGATCTGTGTTACCCTATAAAGAGATGGTGAGATCTATGTTCCCCTGTAAAGAGATGCTGAGATCTGTGTTACTGTGTAAAGAGATGCTAAGATCTGTGTTACTGTGTAAAGAGATGGTGAGACCGGTAATACCCTGTAAAGAGATGCTGAGATTTGTGTTACCCTGTAAAGAGATGCTGAGATCTGTGAGACCCTGTAAAGAGATGCTGAGACCTGTGATACCCTGTAAAGATATGCTGAGACCTGTGTTACGCTGTAAAGAGATGCTGAGATCTGTGTTACTGTGTAAAGATATGGTGAGACCTGTGTTACGCTGTAAAGAGATGCTGAGATCTGTGAGACCCTGTAAAGAGATGCTGAGAGCTGTGATACCCTGTAAAGATATGCTGAGACCTGTGTTACGCTGTAAAGAGATGCTGAGATCTGGGTTACTGTGTAAAGATATGGTGAGACCTGTGTTACGCTGTAAAGAGATGCTGAGATCTGGGTTACTGTGTAAAGATATGGTGAGACCTGTGTTACGCTGTAAAGAGATTCTGAGATCTGTGAGACCCTGTAAAGAGATGCTGAGACCTGTAATACCCTGTAAAGAGATGCTGAGATCTGTGATACCCTGTAAAGAGATGCTGAGATCTGTGAGACCCTGTAAAGAGATGCTGAGACCTGTGATACCCTGTAAAGAGATGGTGAGATCTGTGTTACCCTGTAAAGAGATGGTGAGATCTGTGTTACTGTGTAAAGAGATGGTGAGACCTGTGTTACCCTGTAAAGAGATGGTGAGATCTGTGTTACCCTGTAAAGAGAATGTTAGATCTGTGTTACCCTATAAAGAGATGGAGAGATCTGTGTTACCCTGTAAAGAGATGGTGAGACCTGTGTTACCCTGTAAAGAGATGCTGAGATCTCGTTACCATGTAATGTAATTGCAATGTGTGATCTGCATCAAGTTGTTTGTAATTGTGCCTTTTTTGTGGTAACTGTTACTTATTTGTGTTGCCCTGTAACGGAATGGGGGTGAGATTTATGTAATCTGTCACGTATTTGTGTAATTTGTCCTTGACCCTAATCAGATACAACATGGCTGGCCACCTCAAGTTCTGTGTAACAGTACTACTGGGGGTTCTTGTGTTCAGTGATCCCCTGTCATTTCTACAAGTCTTAGGCATAGCTACCACTCTCTCAGGTAAGTACATTGACGTTACCTAGAGGATCTTACACGAGTGTCCATGTCATATTGAATTTATTTAGTGCGTTCAATTATGTGAAATGATGCAAGCCTTTAGGCAAGTGTCATATCAAATTATGGAACAAGTTCAATAAAGAAAAGAAGCAATCAGAAGGGGGCTCTAGATCTATATTGGTCTGTCCTTCCAGTTCACTTGTTCTTAAAAAAACCACCACTAAAACTACATTTTTAACTTGCAGGAGTGATAGGCTACACACATTTTAAGATGGCAGAGCAGGTTAAACAAGTCCTTCCTCAACAAAACAACTAATAGACAGATTAAATCATCATCTACAGAAAAAATCATTGATAGATAGCTACTTCAACAAGGCAAATTTTCAGCAGACAGCCTGTCTACCACAACAGTGCTAGCCATAGACACGGACATGTAGACTTTCTAACTGGACATTTCATAAAACAGCCAGGCCGACTCAGCAGATCTAGGGCAGTTCCTTGAAAGACAGCCAGCTGTCTACCACAAAAGTACCAGCCATAGGCTGACAGCAAGCCAACTCAATAAAACCCTTAACAAGACGGATAGCCTGCAGGCTACCATAGAAAATGAATTGGCATGAAGACAGTCTTCATTCGTAATAGAGTAGGGTACAAGCACACTGTCCCTCACAGAAAATGGATGGTTCGGTTGAGGTAACCTGGCCAGTCAAGTGTCGACATGTGTGTCTTCATATTCACATAGTGAGCATATCATCTGTTCTCTTTGAGTACATGGACGTGATGAAATTTCTTCTTGACATTAAAGAGTTATATACTGTCTATCATTCCTGTCCCAGGAGTGATACACTCCTCTGAGATGTATGGAGATTTATTTTTGTTGTGACATAGACAGTGCCATGTTGTGATACACCTGTTAACTGTGACTAGTGTCACATTTGATCATGTTAATTATGTAAACATGGGTTTGAATTTTATAGGTATAATATATATTTATCAGCATTGGTAACCTAGATAAATTAACCCTTATTTTCTCTGCCACTTCACTAGTCTATTCAATTTTCTGGTGTCTGCTTCTCTTTATAAATCACCCACTAGATAGTGTATGCTAGAAACTTTGGCCTAGTTCAACCTAAAAATTGGCCCTTCAATAATATTCTCTGTAGCAGCGTTAGTTTGCCTTCTCATTTAATTACTAAAGTGTAGTGTGTTGCATAATAATGTTTGCTGTCATGATAAATTTGTCCTCATTAATATAAGGAGGCTGAACATTTCTTGGTTTACAGAGTATTGACTTATTGCTTTATAACAGCAACAATATGACAGTGTAATGAGGTTTTGTGTATATCAGAGGACATAGTAACCCGAGTCCTGTGTGAGTAGTGATTATTTAGTCACTTAGTCCTGTGTGAGTAGTGATTATATAGTCACTTAGTCCTATGTGAGTAGTGATTATTTAGTCACTTAGTCCTGTGTGAGTAGTGATTATTTAGTCACTTAGTCCTGTGTGAGTAGTGATTATTTAGTCACTTAGTCCTGTGTGAGTAGTGATTATTTAGTCACTTAGTCCTGTGTGAGTAGTGATTATTTAGTCACTTAGTCCTGTGTGAGTAGTGATTATTTAGTCACTTAGTCCTGTGTGAGTAGTGATTATTTAGTCACTTAGTCCTGTGTGAGTAGTGATTATTTAGTCACTTAGTCCTGTGTGAGTAGTGATTATTTAGTCACTTAGTCCTGTGTGAGTAGTGATTATTTAGTCACTTAGTCCTGTGTGAGTAGTGATTATTTAGTCACTTAGTCCTGTGTGAGTAGTGATTATTTAGTCACTTAGTCCTGTGTGAGTAGTGATTATTTAGTCACTTAGTCCTGTGTGAGTAGTGATTATTTAGTCACTTAGTCCTGTGTGAGTAGTGATTATTTAGTCACTTAGTCCTGTGTGAGTAGTGATTATTTAGTCACTTAGTCCTGTGTGAGTAGTGATTATTTAGTCACTTAGTCCTGTGTGAGTAGTGATTATTTAGTCACTTAGTCCTGTGTGAGTAGTGATTATTTAGTCACTTAGTCCTGTGTGAGTAGTGATTATTTAGTCACTTAGTCCTGTGTGAGTAGTGATTATTTAGTCACTTAGTCCTGTGTGAGTAGTGATTATTTAGTCACTTAGTCCTGTGTGAGTAGTGATTATTTAGTCACTTAGTCCTGTGTGAGTAGTGATTATTTAGTCACTTAGTCCTGTGTGAGTAGTGATTATTTAGTCACTTAGTCCTGTGTGAGTAGTGATTATTTAGTCACTTAGTCCTGTGTGAGTAGTGATTATTTAGTCACTTAGTCCTGTGTGAGTAGTGATTATTTAGTCACTTAGTCCTGTGTGAGTAGTGATTATTTAGTCACTTAGTCCTGTGTGAGTAGTGATTATTTAGTCACTTAGTCCTGTGTGAGTAGTGATTATTTAGTCACTTAGTCCTGTGTGAGTAGTGATTATTTAGTCACTTAGTCCTGTGTGAGTAGTGATTATTTAGTCACTTAGTCCTGTGTGAGTAGTGATTATTTAGTCACTTAGTCCTGTGTGAGTAGTGATTATTTAGTCACTTAGTCCTGTGTGAGTAGTGATTATTTAGTCACTTAGTCCTGTGTGAGTAGTGATTATTTAGTCACTTAGTCCTGTGTGAGTAGTGATTATTTAGTCACTTAGTCCTGTGTGAGTAGTGATTATTTAGTCACTTAGTCCTGTGTGAGTAGTGATTATTTAGTCACTTAGTCCTGTGTGAGTAGTGATTATTTAGTCACTTAGTCCTGTGTGAGTAGTGATTATTTAGTCACTTAGTCCTGTGTGAGTAGTGATTATTTAGTCACTTAGTCCTGTGTGAGTAGTGATTATTTAGTCACTTAGTCCTGTGTGAGTAGTGATTATTTAGTCACTTAGTCCTGTGTGAGTAGTGATTATTTAGTCACTTAGTCCTGTGTGAGTAGTGATTATTTAGTCACTTAGTCCTGTGTGAGTAGTGATTATTTAGTCACTTAGTCCTGTGTGAGTAGTGATTATTTAGTCACTTAGTCCTGTGTGAGTAGTGATTATTTAGTCACTTAGTCCTGTGTGAGTAGTGATTATTTAGTCACTTAGTCCTGTGTGAGTAGTGATTATTTAGTCACTTAGTCCTGTGTGAGTAGTGATTATTTAGTCACTTAGTCCTGTGTGAGTAGTGATTATTTAGTCACTTAGTCCTGTGTGAGTAGTGATTATTTAGTCACTTAGTCCTGTGTGAGTAGTGATTATTTAGTCACTTAGTCCTGTGTGAGTAGTGATTATTTAGTCACTTAGTCCTGTGTGAGTAGTGATTATTTAGTCACTTAGTCCTGTGTGAGTAGTGATTATTTAGTCACTTAGTCCTGTGTGAGTAGTGATTATTTAGTCACTTAGTCCTGTGTGAGTAGTGATTATTTAGTCACTTAGTCCTGTGTGAGTAGTGATTATTTAGTCACTTAGTCCTGTGTGAGTAGTGATTATTTAGTCACTTAGTCCTGTGTGAGTAGTGATTATTTAGTCACTTAGTCCTGTGTGAGTAGTGATTATTTAGTCACTTAGTCCTGTGTGAGTAGTGATTATATAGTCACTTAGTCCTGTGTGAGTAGTGATTATTTAGTCACTTAGTCCTGTGTGAGTAGTGATTATTTAGTCACTTAGTCCTTTGTGAGTAGTGATTATTTAGTCACTTAGTCCTGTGTGAGTAGTGATTATTTAGCCACTGAGTCCTGTGTGAGTAGACTGGTTATTTAGGCACTTAGTCCTTTGTGAGTAGTGGATATTTTTTAATGATTTACTCTGCTAGACAAAATTAATGGTGATTTCTTCACGATTCCCTGAACTATAAAAATTATTTTCTCATAATTTACTGCAATGAATTTCCTGTACTAGATCAAGTTAGTGGTTAGCATTATCATGATATACTGCACTACAAAAAATTGTAATGCAATTATTACTCTTGCGAACCACTAGGAGTTTAATTTTTGTTTCACAATCTGCCGGTAGTCCAATATTCGACAGAAAGTGTGTATACCATACTTGTGAAACACCAGTAAAATATTTCGCTACATGTTGTGTTAAAAAAATCTTTAAATGTTCACTATGATCATGCGTTATTTCTGTAGTTCACAATGCTAGCCACTCTTTGTTATAATATATAAGAGACATTGTTAATGAAATATGGGCAATTTTATGCACCTTTCAAGAAATTTCATTCCATTGACCATTATTTTTAGGTGTTGGATGGAGGGGGGGGGGGGGGGGGCCTATACAAGAATCAGATTGTCTGTCTGTCTGTACGGAGAATCTTGTATCTACATCTCTACAGGTTTCATCATAATTTTTTGAAACTCCACTGATGTAATCACTACACTCTTATATAAGTGCTTATTTTGTTATCTGCCTATGTTCATAAGAGTTGTTCCCCCTGTTGTGAAATCCTTTGTTATGTCTTGTTCATGTGAATAATGTTCATGAGATCTTTTGGCAGACTTTTATGATGATAGGGGAGGGGTGGTATAAAAAGGGGTGGTATTAAGAGGGATGGTATTGGCCTATGGCTTACAGTTGTTGTTATTATTAATGCTGTCCATCCATCTCTAAACCTTTTGTACAAGTATTTCTTCTTTTTCCAAACGATGTCTTCAAAACTTCTACATCCTCCAGATACCAGATGTGCTCCTACATGCGTATAGCTGTGTGTTAGCGTTATGTACAGAATATTGGACCAGCATTACAAATCGCCAAACATCTACCTGGTAGTCGCTTAGTTCAACCATTTTCTCGAAACTTGCTAGGATTTGTCACCATCATTTTCACCCAAGTAAGTTGTGCATGTTGATCCAACATTATGATTAGTTATTGCACTTGTTTGCACTTCAGGTATTACAAACTTTTCCAGGTACCTAGTTTCTTAGGTCTCCATCTGATTTCCTTGAAAGCTTTAGGTCTCCATCTGATTTTCTTGAAAGCAGATAGAGTTGATCATCATTAAAAACTTGAGAATGTGTTTGACAAAAAAACAGGGATTGATACCTCAAAAATATATCAATAACAGCTGTACTGAAGTAATTGGATAATAGATATACCAAACGTAAAACAGTGACGAAAGCTATACCAAAACGGTAAGCCTAAAATTTAATAAGACCAAAACATACAGATAACAGCTATACAAAACAGTATGGACAGCTAACTGACCTACCTAAACAAACAAACCATTAACAACTAAACCAAACTGTATGGATAGCTAACTGACCTACCCAAACAAACCATTAACAGCTATTATACCAAACTGTATGGTAGCTAACTGACCTACTTAAACAAACCATTAACAGCTATTATACCGAACTGTATGGATAGCTAACTGACCTAGCTACCTAAACAAACCATTTACAGCTATTATACCAAACTGTATGGATAGCTAAATGACCTAAAAAAAACATTAACAGCTATACCAAACTGTATGGTAGCTAACTGACCTACCTAAACAAACCATTAACAGCTAATATACCAAACTGTATGGATAGCTAAATGACCTAAAAAAAACATTAACAGCTATACCAAACTGTATGGTAGCTAACTGACCTACCTAAACAAACCATTAACAGCTATTATACCAAACTGTATGGATAGCTAAATGACCTACCCAAACAAACCATTAACAGCTATACCAAACGGTATGGATAGCTAACTGACCTACCTAAAAAACCCATTAACAGCTATACCAAACTGTATGGTAGCTAACTGACCTACCTAAACAAACCATTAACAGCTATTATACTGAACGGTATGGATAGCTAACTGACCTACCTAAACAAACCATTAACAGCTATACCAAACTGTATGGATAGCTAACTGACCTAGCTACCCAAACAAACCATTAACAGCTATACCAAACTGTATGGATAGCTATATAGCTAACTGACCTACCCAAACAAACCATTAACAGCTATACCAAACTGTATGGATAGCTAACTGACCTACCTAAACAAGCCATTAACAGCTATACCAAACTGTATGGATAGCTAACTGACATACCTAAACAAACCATTAACAACTAAACTAAACTGTATGGAAAGCTAACTGACCTAGCTAAACAAACCATTAACAGCTATACTAAACTGTATGGATAGCTAAATGACCTACCCAAACAAACCAGTAACAGCTTAACTAAATATGTGAATCACAAACCCAATTCAAAGATAACCAGATAATAGCTGTCTGTTCATGTCCTATAGGCCTGTAAACAAGGGGCCCAAAGGGCCTTAAGGTGGATCCAATGTGCAGAAGGTTAAACACTAGTTCAATTATAGAACAGTTTAAAGTAACCCAAGGACATTAAGCATGAACAGAAAAGCTTCAATATCAATGATAATTCAAACCACCAAAAAATTGTAAATACTAGCTAGTTCGTCCATTTTGGTAATAGCTTATCAAACATTTTGGTAATAGCACTTGACACCCTCTAGACCTTATAGATCTTTAGAATTAAGTCTTTTAATGATTTTTCACCTGCGACTTCGAAAGTGAATCAAAGTCATTCAATGAACAAATTTGATAACACTTCATCCTAGTAAACTACAGGCAAGTCATCATCTAACGACTGGTAGGCCTTTGGATGGTATTAAGTTGTTTGAACAACCTTCTTATTAAGTGGGTCAACATAATTTATTTGAACAAAGTTGATAGCCTTACATGCTTACAAACTTAATAGGACCAATACTGTTACTTTGCCCTATTGAATTAACACATTTGGTCCTTTCTGTCCTAAATGGTGGATAAAGGCTAATTTATCCAAGCATTCTTGATATATTCCATCATCCAATATGTTTTATTAATTTTTCATTAGGAATACTTTTGGGTGGCATTCATACTACCGCTGTTCTTTTTATGCTTATATATTATATATTGTTTATTACTAAAATAAAGATTTTTAAAATTACACATGATTTATTACTTTATTACACTGTCAATGTTATATTGTTTTATAATACTTTAAATTCATACAAAATTGTAGTTAAAACTTAAGGATTAATAAAACTAGATATTGTTGGCTGACAATTTGACGGACTTTTCAACGTTAGGACTGATTTGGTCTTTGATCACGAACCTATTTTGAAACGTCATGGTCTTTACACTTTATGAAGAAAAGGATAATACAAACCATAGTACTGAAAGTAAGCTTTGTTTTTCTTTTATTATAAATCAAAGTTCTGAAATAACTAATACCATTCCAAAACTAAAAATTTGAAGATGGATTTTGACAGTCATTGTTTAAGTCTTTTGACATGTTTAACCTCTGTGACTTAAAAATTGATCAAGGTCAATCATTTTTTCAGACTTGATAGCAAATCTTGTAGAACTTGAAAAAAAATGACTGAAAGATTTTACCTTGAAATAGCACATTTAAACATTGACCCCTACAAGAAACCGAAAGTTGACCTTTGACACAAAAAAGTTTGCAGAGAAAAATATGTGTATTGATAATATCAAAATATTATGTTAACGACTTTATTCTTTTTTTTAAATATTCTGGTTTAAAGAAATATTTACTTTTTTTAGACATTTGACCTCTTTGACCCCAATCATTGATCAAGGTCAACCATTTCTTCAAACCTGATATCTAGACCTTAAAGAACTTGAAAACAAGCTTTTCATAGCTAGCATGCTACCCAAAAAAGTGTATTTGAACTTTTGACCCTTACTGAAAACTAAGACATTTGACATAAAAATGTATCCTGAGAGTTTTTTTAGCATTTTTTGTCTTCTTAACTGTTGAGGCTTAACATAACCAGAGGTAAAATTGATGGCTTTAATTGTTAATGAGTTATTGCAATTAGGAAAGGAATATGAGGCGATGGTGGCCATCTTTGATATGGGATCAAACCAAAAGTTATCAAACATTTGGTAGATAGTCTGGGCAAACATAAATACCTACACTGGATGAAATCTACGTAGCAGAACATCAGAATAAAATGTTTTTTGAGTTATGGTCATTTTGCAATTTTAACCTACGACGTCGACATCATGGCAGCCATATTGGATTTCGACCTACTTGAAAATGTTACAATGACCCTTTTTGACCTTGGCCTGCAATTAACTTGTATGACTGTAAACCTATCTGCTTCCAATCAAAAGATTAGGTGGCCACAAAATCATGGCAGAAGAATGATAAGAAGAAGAAGAAGAAACATAACAAAAACAATAGGTCTTTTCACCATAAATTAAAAGCCCTAATTAAATGCTATCCATTTCCATCCTGTCTGTCGTCTTTTTAAAGGTCGACCAGTGTGTTATACTTCTCTGGTCTCTGCATTAACTTTCTCATTACAACGTATTTGCCGTAATTAACACCCAGGGTCTGCTTTAAAATGTAAAAACTTAGCACAAATATATATAAAAAAATATCCAAAAGGATTTGGTACCAATATTAGAGTCTCAGTAAAACCGTCTATTGATTGGGCTTGGTCAGGTCTGAGAGGAGAGTCAATCTAGCTTAGATTCATCATGAAAAGAGCAGGGGTGCTTATAGGGGGAAAAGTGCTAATCATGGCATAAAATCCAAAAATGGTATATATCTTGAACTTAAGTCACATGTCCATACCATTAAACATATTAAACATTACTGAATATACAGTGTAGTCTTTCTAATCTAGATATTACACTATTGGATCAAAATAATTGACCAGTCTATATGTAGTCGGTGATGTTGGATATCAACATTTTATGTACAGGTAACTCATTATACATGTTCTTTGAAATGTAGCACTGATTGAAGAACAAACAAGAGGCCCAATGGGCCTGCATCGCTCACCTGGTATAAATCTCACACTTGTAACCTTAAAAGTGATCTAAAATAAAGCTACAGGCAAAATAAAATATCAGTATTTATGATTAAAATTCATTCAAAAGAACCTGTTATTTTTTTTTAAACATTTCACCCCTGTGATTGAAAGTCGAACAAAGTCATTATGTTGAACAAATTTTGTAGCCTTTCATCTCAGGATGCAACTTGCAAAGTATCAACA
>NW_018405506.1:876403-879452 GCF_002113885.1 Mizuhopecten yessoensis
AACATATTTGACCCCTGTGACCTTGAATATGGGTGAAGGTCATTCATTTGAACAAACTTGATAGCCCTTTACCCCAGCATGCTACTGGCTAAATATCATCACCCTGGGCATTTTGGATATTGAGAAGAAATTGTTTAAAGTTTTTAACATATTTGACCCCTGTGACCTTGAATATGGGTGAAGGTCATTCATTTGAACAAACTTTGTAGCCCTTTATCTCAGCATGCTACTGGCCAAATATCATCACCCTGGGCATTTTGGTTATTCAGAAGAAGTTGTTTAAAGTTTTTAACATATTTGACCCCTGTGACCTTGAATATGGGTGTAGGTCATTCATTTAAACAAACTTTGTAGCCCTTCATCTCAGCATGCTACTGGCCAAATATCATCACCCTGGGCTTTTGTTTATTCAGAAGAAGTTGTTTCAAGGTTTTTTAAGACAATTGACCCCCGTGACCTTGAATATAATTGAAGGTCATTCATTTGAACAAACTTGGTAGCCCTTCACCCAAGCATGCTACTGTCCAAATAACACCTCCCTGGACAGTTTGGTTATCGAGAAGAAGATGTTTAAAATTTATTAACATATTTGACCCCTGTGACCTTGAAAATGGGTGAAGGTCATTAATTTTAACAAACTTTGTAGCCCTTCATCACAGTTTGCTTCTGGCCAAATATCATTACCCTAGGCCTTTTGGTTATTAAGAAGAAGTCGTTTTAAGTAAAATACTGACGCCGGACGCCGGACGGAGGGACGGACGGACGGACGCCGCGCCACGGCATAAGCTCACTTGGCACTTCGTGCCAGGTGAGCTAAAAATAAAGAAACATTAATTGATAACGTTTAATCACTTACAATAATTTTCAATCAAAATCAACAGAACATTTATTTTACATACTGAAAAGCATTTTTGCTGGGTTTATACCAACCAAAAAAATACAAAAGCCAGAACTGATGAACAAGATATTATCAATGATCTTTACGTCAAGATCAGTAGTACATTGCTGGTTTCCAGAATAGACAGGATATCGGGTTACAAAGGGTTGACATATTTTGATTTAAGAGAGGAAATGCCTGAGCCAAATTTCAAAGCTTGTATAGACAGGAACAGGTTTATACTGAAAATAAAAGTACACTTGTACTGGTTAATGCCAAAGTCTGCATTCCTATTTATCCCACACTTCCTCACTACTAACGATATCTCAGTAGACACACAAGTGGATCACACATTATTTGGTGTGTTACATATTACTGTAATAGAAGTCATTATTGTTTTTCAATGCCTCCGCTAGGAGTTGAATCCAGGACCTCTGGTTTACTGGTCTTCATGCAACGCTCTACCAAATGAACTAAAGAGCAATCCTCCCTTGCTGAGACAACAGGAAGTGGCTAGTATTTTACCAAGTTGACATTGCTTTAATGAAACTTTACTCCAAGGTCAAAGGTCAAATTCATGCAGTCCCTTGTTTCTGCCTTAACGTCCTCAATACAGGTTAATATGCAGGTGCACCACCAGCAGATGTGTGTTTTCAGCTTAAATGACAGTTAAATTCATACCACTATGTGCAGAAATGTGCATCCATGCTGTAACAACTTAATTCCAGTTCACTGAGAAAAGGTAAACTAACAGATACTTGAAGTACTGGTAACAACGACTGATACAAGAATATTGATACAGTGTACTAACCAGAGAACTTGTACATGTAGCAGCCTTTCTCACTAGATATCCGTGTGAAAAACTGAACCGCTGAATCGCCGCATTTACGGAAGATGTACATGTACACGTGTAGTGCCGGTAAAATGCATACATTGCAGACTTCACGTAAATCTTTGTTATCTTCCGCCTTGTCATCCCACACACACTGCAGATTTAGACGATAAGTCCTCAGTCTTCGTCTACCTCCTCTTCATCACTAAAGTATGCATCCTTTTTGTACTTCTTGCGTTTAGGTTCGTCAATATCATTAAAGTTGAGACTTGTCTCTCCATACCTCCGAGCAACTTCACTTTCCATTTGTTGTCTCTGGAAAATTAGCAAGAAGTAAAATAATGCCTCTGTCAATATTGGAATTCTAGTTGATATTGGCCAGAAAAGAAAAACACTTGTACATTACCATGAAAAGACAATAATAAATTAGTTTAAAGCTGATCTAAAAGGCTTTTATCAAAAGAATTAGACTATCTGGCACACCAATCAGAAACTAAAGTGATCTTGACTTAGTTGACTTTTATTTGACCAAAACGTTCTTGCTAGGAATCTAGCTCTGTGATTGAGAATGCCAACTTTGAGAAGAACAGCATTCAGCAAAAGAAAGGCTTATTCGACTTCTAGGTTTTAAATTAAATGACCTTAGAAAAGTAACTTGTTCTGAACAAGTGTCAGTCAAATGAATACTATGTCACTACATAAAGACACTAGGCTCATCAGGTGTTGCGATCTAAAAATAAAAAGATGATTGGATGACATCCTGTTTAATATAAACTACGGATGAGTATTTACATTCATGGCCTTGACATTAACAGTGGAAACTTGGATATTTGATAGTTTGTGTGTTCTGGTAATTTGATAGTTTGTGTGTTCTAGTAATTTGCGAGTTTGTGTGTTCTAGTAATTTGCGAGTTTGTGTGTTCTAGTAATTTGACAGTTTGTTTGTTCAAGTAATTTGACAGTTTGTTAGCTCACCTGGCACGAAGTGCCAAGTGAGCTTATGCCGTGGCGCGGCGTCCATCGTCCGTCCGTCCGTCGTCAATATTTTACTTTAAACAACTTCTTCTTAATAACCGAAAGGCCTAGGGTGTCGATATTTGGCCAGAAGCAAACTGTGATGAAGGGCTACAAAGTTTGTTAAAATTAATGACCTTCACCCATTTTCAAGGTCACAGGGGTCAAATATGTTAAAAACTTTAAACATCTTCTTCTCGATAACCTAACTTCCAAGGGAGATGATTTTTGGCCAGTAGCATGCTTGGGTGAAGGGCTACCAAGTTTGTTCAAATGAATGACCTTCAATTATATTCAAGGTCACAGGGGTCAATTGTCTTAAAAAA
>NW_018405506.1:880287-920789 GCF_002113885.1 Mizuhopecten yessoensis
TGTTGATATTTAGTCAGATCAAGGAATTCTATGTTTGTTAAAGGAATGACTTTGACTTATATTCAAGGTCACAGGGGTCAAATTTGTTTAAAATCTTTAAATGACCTCTTCTGAATAACCATGGGTCCCAGGATGTTGATACTTTGCAAGTTGCATACTGAGATGAAAAGCTATACAATTTGTTCAACATAATGACTTTGTTCGACATTCAAAGTAACAAGGGTGAAATGTTTTAAAATCTTTTAACAGGTTCTTTTGAATGACTTTAATCATAAATACTGATATTTTGACTGTAGCTTTATTTTAGATCACTTTTAAGGTTGCAAGTGTGAGATTTTAACCAGGTGAGCGATGCAGGCCCATTGGGCCTCTTGTTTGTTCAAGTAATTTGATAGTTTGTGTGTTCTAGTAATTTGATAGTTTAAGTGTTTTGGTAATTTGATAGTTTGTGTGTTCTAGTAATTTGATAGTTTGTGTGTTCTAGTCATTTGATAGTTTGTGTTTTCTGGTAATTTGATAGTTTGTGTTTTCTAGTAATTTGATAGTTTGTGTTTTCTAGTAATTTGATAGTTTGTGTTTTCTAGTAATTTGATAGTTTGTGTGTTCTAGTAATTTGACAGTTTGTGTGTTTGATGTGTACCTGATAATTGATGGTAGCAGCTAGGCTGTCCAGAGCTGGGTCAGGCATATTGTCCTCCTCATCATCATCATTCTCTTCTTCCTCACTGTAAAGAAAGCAACACCAATAGTAACTGACTGACCTGGTCTGTTGTAAAATGTGTTCCAAATTAATTGGATGCTCTCATACATTAACTCATTCATCCCTGAAGACACATTTGAACTCTACCAATTCAATGGTTGGAATAGTCCATCATGAAATTTCAGGGGTAAATGAGTCAATTATAACTTGGCTATGTGCTATAGAAGCTGAAGGCTGTCTTATTTATTAGCTATAAGGTCTCTATACGGTATAGAAATAAGATGCTCTCGTTCATTAACTCAGCTTTAGACTTCAGAAACAGGAAGCTCTCATGTAACAGCTTTGCTATGTGCTACAGAAACTGAAGACTATCTCATTTACCCTTGGCCTTCCTCTTCTTGGTCTTTCTTCTTCTTTTTATCCTTCTTTGGTGGTGGTTGGCGCTCTCCTAATAAATTCTTTGGGCATTTGTAGCTCAGGTGTCCTTCCTCCTATATTGAATAGCAGATCATCAAACAGTTTATATCATATAGTGAAGCTATTACAGAGAAATGAAAGGAAACATATAAACCCATCCTGTAGTATATTCATCCAAACTTTTCCACATCTATATCATATACTACCCACAAGCATTCTGCCTATCCCACGCCTTACCAAATACAAATACCACATACCCCACATTCGTAGCAGCGTGACTTGTCTGGGTAATCTTTCCTCTTGATGAACTCAGTTGTGCGGCCATTGTCTTTGGCAATGTTGCAGCGTATTGTACGTCCAAACATGGTTGTGTTGTTTAGAGCGTGACTAGCTTTGTGAGCCGAGTCTCGCTCCACAAACAGGACGAAGGCTACACCTTTACTCCGTCTCGTGACCCGGTCACTCATGATTGTCACCCTGCAAGGTTAAAAAAAAACAGGTTAAACAGAAACAATTATCATTCAATATATGTTCAAATCACCAGTAAAAGTCGATATTATCATAGTAAAGCAAATCATTTCAAAATAATGGGATGAAGAAATGGACATCTAGCAAAAAATGTTCCCTCAACACTAGTGGGATGAGACTTATAAGAAAAATAATAAAGCCAAAAAGGGCATTATTCACACATTGTGGTAGCGATGTATGTATATACTTACTTTGCTATTTTCCCATACTTTTCAAAAATCTTGTGCAGATCATTGTTAGTTAGTGAAAATGGGAGGTTGCTAACATAAATGGTACTCTTGCTTGGAGCTAGTCCTCCACTCATGTCTGACTGTTCTAGTGATCACAGCCTCTCTGTTTTCACTCTTGCTGCATTGATGTATATCCGGTTGGTTACTTAAGGAGGAGAATGAAAATTCTGCAGACTTCAACTGTTCTGTATCAAATAACAATAAAAATACAATGTAAATATTTTTTAATAAAAATACAATGTAAATATTTTTTTCAAAATTAAACAATATTGTATATAGATACATGTACAAATGTTCACATCCCTTACTGCCTATTCTTCAGGGCAAGGTCATCATCCTAGAGGACATGGCTGATTACTGAATAGATCCAAATCTTAACCTGTTAATAATGAAAGTTTATTCAGGATTTCATATACTTTTTTTTATAGTCCAAAATATATTATGTTCTCTTGAAAATTGACAAAAATAGGTGTGGGGGGGCAAAACAAAATTAAAACTAAAGAGGACATTGTTAATTTGGACAAGATTAAATATCAAATGATACATAATGTAACAGAGGTCATCATTTGTTCAATGCCTCCACTAGGAGTCAAACCCAGGACCTCTGGTTTACTAGTCTTATGCTCTACCGAATGAGCTACAGAAAAAATCTCTAGCCGCATTAGAAAGCGGCTAGTATTTTACCAGGGTGACATATACTCCCCCTCCAGGAAACAACTCGTCCCGAGTTCCTACGTGGGCGCCAATGCAACAGATCTACAGGTCATTATTTTTTCAATGCCTCCGCTAGGAGCTTGAACCTGGGACCTCTGGCTTACTTAGTCTTACCTTCTACCGAATGAGCTATAGAGAAATTCTCTCTAGCCCAGTTGGTGGGAAGTGGCTAGTATTTTACCAGGTGGACATATTTCCTCACTTGGAAAAAACTTGTCCCGAGTTTTACAGGGGTCATAGCGATTCCTTTGCAAATATCGCCAAGTATTTTTGTCATATCTCCCGAGTCCCTACGTGGGTGCTAATGTAACAGAGGTCATTATTTTTTTCAATGCCTCCACTAGGAGTCGAACCTGGGACCTCTGGCTTACTAGTCTTACCTTCTACCGAATGAGCTATAGAGAAATTCTCTCTAGCCGATACGGTGGGAAGTGGCTAGTATTTTACCAGGGTGACATATTTCCTCTCTAGAAAAAAACCTGTCCCGAGTTTTACAAGGGTCATAGCGATTCCTTTGCAAATATCAAGAAGTATTTTTGTCACATCTGCCGAATCCCTACGTGTGTAACAGTCAACAGATCGTTCTGAAAAATCATTATGTTTTCAATGCCTTCACTAGCTAGGAGTCGAACCTGACACCCCTGGTTTAGTCTTACGCTCTACCGAATGATCTAACAAGAAATTCTCTATAGACGAGACGGTAGGAAACGGCTAGTATTTTACCAGGGTGACAATAATGTATGTTGAAACTTTTTGCTAGGAACACCCCTACACCGAAAGCCTAATGGACAAGGTTGCATTCTATCCACAGGTGCTAGTATCCGATACATTGTACTTTTATCACCTTTAAATAAAATCAAAAATCATCGCTTGTCATTACTGCCGCCTGCATAAGAGTATGCCGTTGATATATTGACAGACACTATAAACTTACGTGATCCAACAAGAGCGGTTTGTAACAAATAACTGTTGTATAAAAATTCACCTAAAAAGTTAAAAACACCAGAGATATCGCTTCAAATACCTATACAACTAGTCCGAAATAGCGGACCCCTATTGTTACGCATTAAGCTTAAGTCAGTCTTACTTCAGAGTTGAAAATTAAAAACTAGGATCGAATTATAAACATCACCACAGAGGGCCCGCCACAGAGACCAAACCAATCGTTTGTTTACGTTTTTCACGTTGTGCTAAATTACCGGAAGTACAAGAGTAGTCCCCCTTCTTATATATTTTTTAAGGGAGCGCTCATCAAAATTATTTTTTGTAGACAAATATATCAGTCCTTCAGAAGTCTTTTAATATTTTGATAATACAACTTTTCTTCTGGTGTACTAGGATGACCAATACAATTATCTTCCCTAAAATATCATGTTAAATACTGAAGTCAGTGTTAAGTTCGATTTGGGTGTCCGCTTCATTATGCACAAATGAGAAAAAAATATGTTTAATAAAATGTACACTATATTTAATCAATCTACATATATCGTAGGTTATGTTAGAGGGTGTGAACTCGTTGATTTCCTTTGTTTCTCGGCTAAAACCAAAACCTCACCTAAATTCAGCAGTATTCACACACACTCCTATACTTTACACTGAAGTATATACTGTGTAATTTTAATATACCCAATAATAATATATTATTAAATCTTAATAATACCAAAGTGTGAATAAAACTGTAATTGGAAACTCAAAATCAATAAAATCAGGGCAAAGTAAGATAAAGGAAATATTCAGTCACGGAGACAACTGAAAAAGTACAAGGAGAATAAGACCAGATGTTCCGGAAGCACCTGCTGCTTCAGCGACCACACCCGCCATGTAAATCTAGGTTAAATCCAAGTCACGTCCTAATAGCGCGGACCGGGGTTGTGACAACAAAACAGCAATGGACATTTATGAGCTAAATAAAATATATTGACCTTCCTATACCACAAAGAAATAAAATGTTTCCCAATGAGATGATGATGGTGATCATACAACTATTTTGTCTTCATCAACCTGCATAGTCCCTCAGCAGTCGACAACTATCACGAAAATAAAAATAACATTCGGGGAAACCCGGCCTTGAATTTCGAAACAATTGCAGCATGTAATACCGTAGGGGAAGCACATATGTTACTATCAAGAAATGGAAAATTCAAGATAAAAAAATCGAAATCCCCAGGTCATCGAACAGCTTATTATTAAGCCTTCCCGGTTGGTCATATTGTAAGTAAAGATCGAGGGAAGAAGCTGACGTAGAAGAGCCTCGATTTCAAACTCGGGATACTTATAAGCTCATGAATGAATTCAGCCCCATATGAAATCAAACCGACTTATAGAAGGTAGCGCAATTTGTTTCCATTGAAATGTTTTGTCTACCGGAAATCATTGCAATGCAGTTTGAGACCGAATTCAATAAAGCTATTGTCAGCCACCAAGAACTTAATCATTCTCACAACTCCATCCTCAGTATATTTCATATTGGCTTTTTGTCGTACCTTTGACAAAACATACCCCAAAATAGTCAACAACCATATATTTAATCGCCGTTGGCCTTTCTGGGGGNGATAGAAGAAACACTTTTTTAAGAGGGAATGCTGAGATTGATCAAAATATCTTTTGAATTCTTCAAAATACACATTGCATTAATTCCATTTCTGGGGTATACAGCATCACAGTACGACTATCACCATAACTTATAGTGGTACTAAGAATAGTGGTAAGAACTTTAGGTAACAGCTTGCTTGGGTACATATAAGTAGCACAGCCAGCGACAAAGCGTAGTTTATATCGATTCCTGTGAAGTACTGTTTCGGATACGAACGAGGTAGGCCCTTAGACTCCTTACTTATTTAATTCTTTTGAAGAAAAAAATGGGAAATATGGAGAAGGGTTTCCTTGGTTATTAAGCAAGCATAGTTCTTTTCGCAAGCAAGCAATTAAATGTACATTTCTCAACGCTGTTCAACTTGAAGCTTAATAACTGATTTCAAGATTTAAAGGTTAAGCGTGTGAGCGAGTTTTATTTAACATTCACTCGTTTTGAAGGCCTCCTTTATACGTCACGCTCTATTTAGAGCAGTTTTTCCTTCGTTAAAGAATAACATGAAGGAGGGTACGTCTGCTAGGAGTTTTATTTTAGGAAACCATGATACATGATATACTATTTCTCGCTAGGTTCTGAGCCTGCTGTGAAGAGGCAATGTCTTTTCCAAAGCAACGGGATGAAATGGGCAGACAAAGGGAAATAAGTGTACGGGCGGTAAGGAAAATCCTAAGAGACAGATTAGTTGTCTTAGCCGCCGTTTTCTGGGCAGATCTTGATCTGTCTGTTCCCGGCTCAGGCATAGGCCTGTATGGCAATAGGAGATAGCACGCCTACTATTAACACTGCACTAGTGCAATTGAACGTTTTCATGCAAAGTTTAGTGTACATGAATGAGGATAGAAAATTGCAGAATTCGTCCATCTAAGCCAGAAACATGTTGAGAGCGAGTTCTACAATGTCGTTACTAATTCTAAGAAAGGAAATCTGTTATGATTGGCGGTTGATCTTGTTCCAGCTGACAAAGATTCCAAGGCCTTTTTGGAGAACCTTATCAAATAATTCAACAGAATCACCGAAAATCAGATAAAATAATTCTGGTACACTTTACCGCTAACAACATATGTATATTATATTATAATAGCACAATTAGGGGCTCCGAAAATGATTGGCAACAGACGTTTTAGGAGACGAGCACCCATATAAGATATTTGTATAGCAGATTCTAAGCTGTATCATTCACCTTGTCTATTGAAGTATACGGCGTGAACGTCTGTGCCTTGATCCAGGGCTTCGTTCCGGCTTAAAGAAGCTTGGTATAAGATACCCTATCGCTACGTAATCTCTGCTGCTCGTTAACAGGGTCATTTGGTCCACAGTTTCCACAAAAGATATTTTTAGATGAGTGATATTTTGTCGATGTGTGATTCCATGCATCATTCTAGCTCTTTTTTCAAAGCCGTGGTGCGTTTGAATGCTTCAATGATTTTGGTAAATTGTTTTCCCAAAATAGATTTTGGTAAAGTTATTTTGACGACTCCTAATGTTTTGGTTAGCTGTTTCTCAATTCTCAATAATTTTTAGTGTATCTTTTTTAGGCTCGACTGATCTGCTCCTCATTTAAACTATCTTTAGCAACTATGATGATTATATTTTTTTTCTGTAATGACTGTCTCACCTAATTTGGTTCCCGGTGTAGAGTCCTAAAACGCTGGTAATGGTTCCTGTATTTCGATTGCAATTGTCCTACTGAGATGGTTGATCGGCGTTTTGGCGTTCTTCTGGTCGTTTTGTGGTACGATTACCTTTGTCCTTATCTATGGTTTTATTCTTAGATTGAATGTATTTTCGGAATAACTTTGGCTCTGTCCTTTTATGTTTCTGATTTTTGAATTATATTTAATTAAACTCTTCGAAATATTCACCGTAGCAGCTAAGCACCATTGCAATCGCCCAACTATACACTGTAAAACTCCACAGTACGCCCATCGTGAACCCTGCAGATACTTATAGAATATACTTCCCATTCCATTTCCGGATTCATAACGTCAACCTGACATTATTTATGAAGTTTCAGAAACGGTAAAATATCACACGAGTTCGGATACGGCGAATACGAGGGAAGACGACGCTAAAAAATACTCCATAACTTCCGTTACAATTTTACTCTCATATACTTCAAAATAGTCGTGGGAAAGGCTGAATTAAGAAATGCTGATCGTTGGTCTTCAGAATTATAAAGTTTCATAATTTGTTAGCACAGTCTCTCTGTTAATCCTGTATTTTTGAGTGTGAGTGATGCGACAAATTTTGATGAGCTAATGAAGACGGTATACGATTGTTTTGGCGCTTCCCAACATTTCAACATCATGCTTTTTTTTGTGTCTAGGAAAAGTGAGTCAGTTTGGTTATCGGTGAAAAAGATAGATTTCGCAAGAACTCAAGAATTTCTACAAAGCATTATAGATCCTCAACAACATACTCAAGAATTTCTTACACAGTATTATAAAATCTAATTAAGATTAGACTTGTAATTAGATTGTATAATTCTAATTGCAGTATTATATATCCTTTACACCATACTCAAGAATTGCTGACACAGTATTACATATCCTCTACACCATACCAGGGAAAGTTGATTGCGACGGCAAGTCAATGTCCATATTATTAAAAAGCTGTACTATAATTGTTTAGTGAATAAGAACTTTTCCAATGTTTATCCAACGCATTTTGGAAATAGTTCCGATGAGGGGTGCGTCCGATGTAGCACAAAAGGTGGTTTGTCCAAATTGCAGAGTACATTTTATGGCGTGTCTTCCGTCTTCGAGGACCAGACCTGATATTCCTTTTAGTTATGAATGCAGTCTTTGGTTGTCGTTAGGACCTCTGAAATTGACAGAGAAATTCAATTCATACCCTTATTACAGATAGGAGCCAACAATAAACGGTGCTTGAACTACAGAACCGTATTGTGCAGTGTGTACGTAGGCTGCAGTTATATATAGTAAGCGCTCCCCCTATTGCTATATAAACTTTAACTTCAGACTTTTCGTTAGTTTAAATCATGGCAAAAAAAATCAAGAAGTTAATCTAACCCAACGTCCTATGCATCGAACATGGATAATTCTAACATTTCCGTGAAAATACTGAATAAAGCTACTCAGTCATGAAATATATCATTGAAAATAAACGCTTTTCACCTTCGACTGTGAATAATATAGTCTACAGCTTCATCGTGATAACATCTCCGCCTCCATTCCATATCTATGCTGATGGGTTGGCACCCGGATCTATTTTAGTAGTTCAGGAACACCGCAACATAGTTCACAGAATCCAATTCAGATACCAGAATTATTATTAACTAACATCTACATGTCTATTGTAATACCGGATCTGTATACCTGTCTCTCTCTATATATATTATACCACTGGATTATAATTAATGGATTATCTACGGATATATATTGTACCACTGGATTAATGTTACTGATTAATCTATTGATATATATTGTACCCCTGGATAAATGTTACCAGATTAACACATTCAGTCTATGTAACCACTGTAGTCCTGTTACCAGTTATGTATATTGTACCACTGGATTAATGTTACTCTACTGATATGTATTGTACCACTGGAATAATGTAATTGGATTATCTACTGATATGTATTGTACCACTGGATTAATGTAATTGGATTATCTACTGATATGTATTGTACCACTAGAATAATGTTACTGGATAATTTACTGATATATATTGTACCACTAGATTAATGTAACTAGATAATCTACTGATATGTATTGTACCACTGGATTAATGTTACTGGATTATCTACTGATATGTATTGCACCACTGGATTAATGTTACTGGATAATCTACTGATGTATATTGTACCACTGGATTAATGTTACTGGATTATCTACTGATGTGTATTGTACCACTGGATTAATGTTACTGGATTATCTACTGATATGTATTGTACCACTGGATAAATGTAATTGGATTATCTACTGATGTATATTGTACCACTGGATTAATGTAACTGGATAATCTACTGATATATATATTGTACCACTAGATTAATGTTACTGGATAATCTACTGATGTATATTGTACCACTGGATTAATGTTACTGGATAATCTACTGATATGTATTGTACCACTAGATTAATGTTACTGGATAATCTACTAATATATATTGTACCACTAGATTAATGTTACTGGATAATTTACTGATATATATTGTACCACTGGATTATTGTTACTGGATTATCTACTATGCATTGTACAACTGGATTAATGTTACTGGATTATCTACTAATATGTATTGTACCACTGGATTAATGTTACTCGATTATCTACTGATATATATTGTACCACTGGATTAATGTTACTGGATTATCTACTAATAGGTATTGTACCACTGGATTAATGTTACTGGATTATCTACTAATATGTATTGTACCACTGGATTAATGTTACTGGATTATCTACTGATATATATTGTACCACTGGATTAATGTTACTGGATTAACTCATTCAGTCTATTTAAATACTGTATTTCTGTTACCAGTTATGTATGTTAACGTTGTACCACTAGATTAGTGTTACAGGATCACCCACGTTTATTGATTGTACAGGCGGCACGTTGCCGTTTATTCACACATAATGAATGTCGATGTAAAATTGTATAAAGAATGTTACGTGGACTCTCAGTCACACACATTCTGTATAGACCCTTGTCAATGGAATTCAAGGAAATAGCTTTAATAGATCTGATTGATTTGGTCAATAAAACAATAGCAGCCAATCAGGCTCGGCAGTACCGGATATACTCCTTCGATCGTCGGGCCGGACTTGTTTGAAAAGCAGTGACGTATTATCCTTATAGTTTGCTTGCAATATTAGAAATGTTGTTTGTCAATACGCAAGGATCGTAAGATATCGATTTGGCATGCAATATTCTGGTTCCCTTTCGCAGAGAGGCCACCACTACTGTTCAGCGTCCGTGTGTACGGCTGACTGCCCCAACGTGAGGCGTTTCTACGTTGGTCATTGTATGTCCAGTCACGACGGTTGGTGACCGCCCGATACCAGCTGACGAGACCACATCTATCTACATCAGCTAGCTGTAATTACACCCGGAGTCAGCACCCACAGTGCTCCTGTCGCAGACAACAGCGGGTCTTCATCCTTGACGACCAGACACGCAAGCGCGGGCGCCAGTCCTGTTAGCGAGCCATGGTGAACTACACACAACTCCATGTATAGTTAGCATGTATCGGGTTTAATTGATTCCTGATATCTCTTACAGCTGGAGACAACAGGAAAAGGCAGGCGAGCTTGGTACGTGTGTGTGGATGCAATGTCGGCACACCGATAACGACAACAGTGTTTAAACTCTCGGCGACAACATTGGTTCTGCACCAGAGGTAGCACTGGATACTCATCTATATTTCAAAGCCAGTGACAATTTATTTGAAAGCATTCATCAGCCGTGCTCAGCTGGCAGAGCAATGGTGCGTGAGATTAAAAGAGGGCCAAGCTTCACTATGTGTCCCTGACTGTCTGTTTGTCAGAACCGACAACAAACGTGAAACAGAGCCTTGTTCATCCTTGTCTAGTCTCCAACATCTGCACGTCTAGAATATAAAAATCTTTATTTAGTGAATCTAAAGGATATAGCGTGCACAATGAGTATACGGTAAATGCACGTCCGTATTTAAAAGCGTACTTCGAGTGAGCATCCGGGATTTGGACGTCAATGTGGGTTAGTCGGATCAGGAATATAAACAACCTTCTTGTTTAGTGAGACATCGGACAAGAATACGTATACCCTCAGTGCTTAGAGTGACATCAGAAAAGAACTCTGTACGCCTTTGGTATTTATTGCGACGTACGATCATGCATATGTACAACCTTAGTGTTTAGAGGAACAGCATACCTGGAATCCGTACGCCTACAGTGTAATGTGGGACATCCGACAACGAATGTGATCATACCAGGAGTTTGTTGTCGATGGTGTTTAGTGGAGCATCGGACCAGGTATTCGTAAACCCGTAGTGATAAATGGACAGCAGAAGAGACATATGTACGTCCATGTTGTTTAGTAGGATTTCGGATCAGAAATATGTACACCCTTGGTGTTTAAAAGGGCGTCACAACGGGAAACCTTATACCACGTTAATGAATATTGGAGCATCGGTTTCGACACCCTGCCAGTCTTGCTGTTCCACTAATGAAACATAACAACAATGATGGCGCACTGGAGCCCTACCGTGATACACGGGATTTTCCTATTGTATCTTATGCATATTGTCTGTAAGTTTGATTCCACCTAACGTCCCAATGACCTATCAAACACTCACAACACTCTGTCTTAATGACTTATCACTCGTCGTTCAAATAACAATTTAAGTGGACAGCCAGGGATAACGATGACATGTCGGGCTTTTACAACGCAACGTCCAAGACATCAAATGACTTATCACACTGTTTCAAAACGACGTCATAATAACGTATCATATTGTTTCAAACTGATACCATAATGAAGTATCACATTGTTATAAAACGACCTCATAATAAGCATATCACATTATTACAAATGGACGTCACGATGACAAATGAAAATGTTACAACATGACATCACAATGACATATCACAGTTTTAAAGCACGGTTTCATAACTACAAACTACAAACACAACGCCATTATGATAATCACACTGTTTAATATGAAGTCTAAATGTCTCTGTTAGAAACCCAACGTCCTAAAAAGATCTCAATAATATGACATTACAGTGACACGTCACAATGTTACAATTCAACATCATATTGAGATCAAACTATTACAAACCCAAACCAAAGACATATTTTTATCTTTAAAAACCGACATCGTAATTACATCTTTAATTGTAACAACACGTCGTCACAACAACATGATGCCATGTCACAACCCGATGTTACCACGACAGGCCAAACTGGTACACAAAATCATTTAAATGATATTCCAAACATTTAATGACGTCACAATGACATTCCAAAATGTAACTTCAGGTACATGACGCCACAATGACACGTAGAACTGTTACACCCGAATTTCAAATGGCGTGTCAGACCGAAGCATCATGACGTCACAATGACATGTTAAACTGTAACAACCGATGTCAAAATGACATGTTGGACTGTAACAACGTGACGTCACAATATCAAATTTAACTGTAACAACCTACGTCAAAAGTTCATGTCAGACTTAGACAACATGACGTCACAATGACATTTTCAACTGTTACAACTGACGTCAAAATGGCATGTCAGCCTGAAACAGAATGACATCACAATAACATATCAAATTGTAACAACCGACGTCAAAGTGGCATGTCATATTGTAACAACATGACGTCATAATGACATGTTAATCTGTTACAAACGACCTCGAAATGACATGTCAGATTGTTAGAACATGACACCACAATGACATGTTCTCCAAAATAGCATGTCTGACTATAACAACCGACGTCAAAATGGCATATACGACTGTTACAACATGACGTCAAAATGTCATGTTAAACTGTGACAACCGACATGAAAATGGCGTGTCAGACTGTAACAACATGACATCACAATGTGAAGTTAAATTGTTTTAACCGACGTAAAAATGGCAAGTCAGACTTTGACAACACAACGTTATGATAACATGTCAGACTTTGATAACACAACGTTATGATAACATGTCAGACTTTGACGACACAACGTTATGATAGCATGTCATACTTTGACAACACAAAGTTATGATAACAAGTCAGACTTTGACAACACAACGTCATGATAACAAGTCAGACTTTGACAACACAACTTTATGATAACAAGTCAGACTTTGACAACACAACGTCATGATAATATGTCAGACTTTGACAACACAACGTCATAATGGCATGGTAAACTGTTACACCCGACATCAAAATTTCATATCAGACTGAAACAACATGACGTCACAATGTCTTGTCAGATAATAACATGACGTTTCAACGGCATGATAATCTGTTACAACCGACTTCAAAATAGCATGTCAGACTGTAAAAATATCAAGTCATCATTATCATTGCACGTTTGTAGTTAACATCAGGCTACGTGTGTAGTATTAACCCTGGTATAGGTTTATTGACTCACAACCACTGTGAACCAGTACGTGTATGACCCTGAAGGCTATAACGGTATATAATGGGTGTCTTGTATTAAATCAATAGTCGATGAAAACGATAACGACTCAAGTTTCTTGTAAACAAAACTCTGGTGTAAAAATTACAACACAATGGCTGCGGCATGTGGTAAGTTACGCGATCGATAAGTACAACATCCACGGTCGAGCGTGTGTGTACGTGTGACAGTCGTTAGTGTGTGTGTGTGTGACGGTCGTAAGTATGATGTATACGTGTGGAATGTACGTGTAATGGTTGTCAGTGTGATTTGTACGTGTGACGGTTGTCAGTGTGATGTGTATGTGTGACGGTCGTCAGTGTGATGTGTACGTGTGACGGTCGTCAGTGTGATACGTACGTGTGACGATCGTCAATGTGGTGTGTACGTGTAACGGTTGTCAGTGTGATGTGTACGTGTGACGGTCGTCAGTGTGATATGTACCTGTGACGGTCGTCAATGTGGTGTGTATGTGTGACGGTCGTCAGTGTGTCGTGTATCTGTGACGGTCGTCAGTGTGATGTGTATGTGTGACGGTCGTCAGTGTGTCGTGTACCTGTGACGGTTGTCAGTGTGTCGTGTACGTGTGACGGTCGTCAGTGTGATGTGTATGTGTGACGGTCGCCAGTGTGATGTGTACGTGTGACGGTCGTCAGTGTGATACGTACGTGTGACGATCGTCAATGTGGTGTGTATGTGTAACGGTTGTCAGTGTGATGTGTACGTGTGACGGTTGTCAGTGTGATGTGTACGTGTGACGGTCGTCAGTGTGATGTGTACGTGTGACGGACTGCAGTGTTTCGTGTACGTGACGGTGTGACGGTCGTCAATGTGGTGTGTATATGTGACGGTCGTCAGTGTGATATATATGTGTGACGGTCGTCAGTGGGATGTGTATGTGTGACGGTCGCCAGTGTGATATGTATGTGTGACGGTCGTCAACGTGATGTGTACGTGTGCTGGTTGTCAGTGTGATGTGTAGGTTGGACGGTTGTCAGTGTGATGTGTACGTGTTACAGTCGTCAGTGTGATGTGTATTTGTGACGGTCGTTAGTGTGATGTGTATGTGTGACTGTTGTCAGTGTGATTTGTATGTGTGACGGTCGCCAGTGTGATGTGTCCGTGTGACGGTCGTCAATGTGATTTGTATGTGTCACGGTTGTCAGTGTGATGTGTATCTGTGACGGTCGTCAGTGAGATATGTATGTGTGACGGTCGTCAGGGTGATATGTATGTGTGACGGTCGTCAGGGTGATGTGTATGTGTGACGGTCGTCAACGTGATGTGTACGTGTGCTGGTTGTCAGTGTGATGTGTAGGTTGGACGGTTGTCAGTGTGATGTGTATCTGTGACGGTCGTCAGTGTGATGTGAATGTGTGACGGTCGTCAATGTGCTGTGTACGTGTGATGGTCGTCAGTGTGATTGTATGTGTGACGGTCGTCAGTGTTATGTGTATGTGTGACGGTCGTTACTGTGATTTGTATGTGTGACGGTCGTCGGTGTGATGTGTATGTGTGACGGTCGTCAGTGTGATGTGTACGTGTGACAGTCGTCAGTGTGATGTGTACTCGTGACAGTCGTCAGTGTGATGTGTATGTGTGACGGTCGTCAGTGTGGTGTGTATGTGTGACGGTCGTCAGTGTGATGTGTAAGTGTGACGGTCGTCAGTGTGATGTGTATGTGTAACGGTTGTCAGTGTGATATGTATGTGTGACGGTCGCCAGTGTGATGTGTATGTGTGACGGTCGTCAGTGGGATATGTATGTGTGACGGTCGCCAGTGTGATGTGTACGTGTGACGAGTGTGATGTGTATGTGTGACGGTCGTCAGTGTGATATGTACGTGTGACGGTCGTCGGTGTGATTTGTTTGTGTAACGGTTGTCAGTGTGATGTGTATGTGTGACGGTCGTCAGTGTGATGTGTATGTGTGACGGTCGTCAGTGTGATATGTACGTGTGACGGTCGTCAGTGTGATTTGTTTGTGTAACGGTTGTCAGTGTGATATGTATGTGTGACGGTCGCCAGTGTGATGTGTACGTGTGACGGTCGTCAGTGTGTCGTGTACGTGTGACGGACGGCAGTGTTTCGTGTGATATGTACCTGTGACGGTCGTCAGTGTGACTGACGACCGTCACAGGTACATATAAAACTCCTTCTTTTACCCTGAACCATGAACACTTCAGTTTAGGTTAAAATATAGCCAAACTTTTACAAATTATAAGATCCCTGTGTTGATAGGTAGTGTTTTTAAAGATATTTGGTATATAAGGTATATTTGGGTATGTATCTGGTGTTTCCAACAATAATCTATTTAAGTAAGGTTTGTTCCCATCCCGCTGAAGTTATATAACGGGTATTCCTTACTCTAACAATGTTAGAGATTTTACACGGCGAGAAACTTTTGACAGGCGCCATTTTCCCAAAGCTGACGATCACATTTTCAAAGTTCAGATTTAGAAAAAGTATGGCGTGTTAACATACATTTAAATGTTCAACAGGGTTCAATAAATATTCCTTTCCATAAATCTATGATTAAATAAGAGGAATTTCGTGTCAAAGACATAAATAATTAGTTTTTCCTCTTTCGATGTGAGCTCGAAGTGAAGCAGACAGCATTGGTCGTGATTTCTTGGTTTATACAAAAATGAATTACATGCAATGTTCTACAAACGGATTACAAACAAACTCTGTATCATTTCGTTCCGTTTGAAACCCTCTCTGATATTTTGTATCAACTCAAGAAGCTATGTTGTAAAAGTAGGTCAGAGAAGTGATACAACGACATGGACATGCATTTTGAGTGTTCTATTCCGTAATATACTATTTATTTGTGTCTGTGGCATACATATGGGATAAATACTATATGAACTATGAGTAGACATCGTTGTCATAAACTGTGAACCACTAAAGTGAGTTTTTCAAGCCGATTTTGTTCCGCCCGGATTTCGGGTGGAATCTGCATCAAATAATTAGTGCTTCGGAGGTCGCAGTCGGCAAAATCATATCCGATAGAAAAAGGCCGATCAGCGGCCTCTTATGTTATAGGAGTAGGGTATTCCTGTACTTCAGGTTGAAAGTATATTGATATGTATGTAAAAGTAACGGGTGTGCAATTGGCTCTGGGAGTCCTGATACTGCACACTCTACGTACGTGTTTACTTGTATGTTACAGCTGCTGAGATCGACTGTTACGTATGTGACTCCAAGAACAACACAGACCCACACTGTGGGGACCCGTTCCATCCGCTCTACGGCAAGCTTGTTACCAACTGTCGCCAAGGGCGTGACGGGAGAAGCGGATTTTTCCCCGCGCGCTACTGTACAAAGATCAGCGGTGTCAGCAGTACGTATTATTAAAAAATACAATAGGTTATCGAAAAAGCACGTTTTAAAAACTGTACGTTGAGATTTAATATTTACTTTCCTGTGATATGATATATCTGCAGCCTTACTCTTGGTCAGTTTTGATATCAGTTTTAAACAATATAAACTTCAATTGGGTTTGACGCCCATGAATAGGTCATTCATGATAGAGGTGTGACTTGTTCTGAAAAAAATGACGAGAATGTTCCTCCAATTAGCTCTGAATATGCATATTGTTTCATTTGTATGAAACATTTCAGCCATTTAGATTAAAATTGTATTTCAGAAACCAATGGTTGTCAAATAAAGTGTCTTTAGTGTGTTCAGTTATTTTGCTCTAAGTCGATCCTTTTGTCCAAATATTTTCAGAATTGGAAAAGTTCGAAAGGCCTGATTACCAAACAATTGTCCGATACTTTTAAATATCATCCCCAACCTTGAGTTATTTTATGTTATTTGAAATATCTATTATCATTGAAAATAATTAAATATCCTTATTTTATTTCATGTAATGTTTCAGGACTTTGATAAACAATATCATGAATAACAGAGATTTACATTTATATAATGACTTTCTCTATAATATGTTTGAACAAAACTATATTTCAACGAAACTGTGATGTGCTAAATTGCATACCGATTCATACAGCACAACCAGTGAAATTGTTATGCGTGACGTTTCAATATGTACTCTGTCATCTTCATCAGACGAATGGCCAGCTAAACGTATGTACCCTATGGTGTAACAAGTGAACGAAGTGGCAATGCAATTGCCATCGATCCGGCTACTCTTTAAGTGTATATAAATCTAGTTGATAGTTATAAAGGAACGAGTTGACAATCAAATCTATACAGGTTTATTTGGTTTAATACATGTCAGAGATCTAATATGAACCCCCTCATCTCTATTCAGACACATGTGTTCGTTTCGATGTTGTCGTCATACGATACAATATCATCAACATCTTTACTGTTACTTATTGCATACGTATTACTTATTGATCGAAACGAGCCCCTGTGATTCAGACGTGCCCACTGCGGCGTATCCAGATGACATAATTTATCTGCCGCTTGAACAGGTTACTCTCTCTGTCCAACACTTTGGAGTTACATGGTATCCCAGTCAGTCACATGATTTAGCTGTGTGGCATGATATGCGATTGCCGATTTCTTGATGTTGACTTCGTATGCTTCATCTCTGATCAGGTCAATTACTTTCCTTTTTTGGTTTCAGTACATCAAGTAGTATCCTAAATCGCATTCCTGCTTCTCCAATATTCGACGTGTCGCAATTCTAACATCTGATTTTGTACACATATTCTACGATGTTTCCCCTAGGTGTTGTATCCTTAGGGTGTACTAGGAATTTTTACAAAGCGTTTTGTGGGGCTTCGTGACTGATGCAATTCCATAGCAGCTATGTAACCTCTGGACAGTTTCGGATATTCTCTTTAAATCCGGGTTTGGTTTGATAAATAGTATTCTTAACCGCTAAGGTCAATAAGAACGTGGCTCCAAATGTGAAATGTATGCGTGCATGTGTGTATGCTACTGGAGACAGGGAATGTTGGTAAATTTGCCTTCTTGTGATAGCGCGGATATGATGGCGACTTTAGCGTCCTGCCTGAAATACCATCCCGAAGGCCTTCAACACAGTGTTCCACCAAGTCACCTTATACATACAACGGGTAAACCAGATGTTGTGATAACCCTAAATACCGATCGTTAAGCAGAGAATAACAATTACCCTTTTTAAGGATTTTGTATGTCCCAGCCTGGGGACGGAACCCATTGCCTTCCGCACATGGGCGACTGCTCAACACTAAAGCCATAATTAAGGTATTGTTTATATGAAAGATGGCCATCTAACCTTTCGTTTTTGTTCTTCTTCCCCATACTTTGAAACTGTTTATACCATTGGAGTGCCCATTCCGGATATGTTTATTCTGCTCTTGCATATTTTTTGTTGTCCCTGACAATCGCATCATATTTGTTGAGCAATGTTTGTAATACGCCAAATTTCAAATGCAAAAGATTGTGATATTTGAAGTTAATATATTGGTCCGTATAGGTTTTTCTATAGAACAATATACAATGTATTCATGGTTCCGTCATCTTTCTCTTCAAGTGTCAAGAAACGGCATCGTGTCATTGCTTTCTTCCTCGCATGTGAGTCTGAATCCGTTTGTGGACTCTGCGATGATATGGTTGGTAAAATCCTTCTGTGACCCTTTCTAGATTATCTCTAGTACTAGTATGTTCGTCAACGTATCATAAGATTAGATTGCACTTTATTGGTTCAATGCTATGTATCGTTGTTCCAGATGTTCCATGAAAAAATGGCCTCAATGGTTAACACTAGATTTTAGATAGCAGTGCCGAAGCGTTGCTCTGATATGATATCTCTGAAACTGCTGAAATATGTTGATGTCGGCACTCATTCCAACAAATGTATGGTGGCCTGGATCTGGAGACTTTTGGTTTTAAGCCAGGATCTGTCTAACTACCAGCGGAACTCGAAAGATTGTAATTGCATCGTCGCTCTACATTGTATTGTTTATGAGAATAAAACAATTGTCATTGTCATTGTCGGTTAAAAGAGAGAGACAACATCAAGGGAAATGAATTCCTCGTCTTCCTAGACCATGGTGGTGATAATGGTTTCCAATAGATGCTTCCAGTTCTGGACGTGATGTTCCAATTTACCAACTAGCTGTCCCAGAATGTCCATTTGAGACCTGGAAGCAAAGTACCAATGGAGCCAGTATAATCTACAATTGGTTCCAGAAGGTTACCTTTTGTGGGGATCTTTGGTGTAGGGGTGCTCCCTGTAACTGGACACAAAAGACTTAAAGACACCTGCACATGTGACCAGGTATTTAACAAAGCATAGTCATGGAGTCGACTTCTTGATTGGATCGTCAGTTCGTCCATTTTTAACGACCAAACGTAGATACAAACACACAGAGAAAAAATAAAGGCATGGTCACTATCCCTTACATAAAAGGGGTGTCTGAAGCACTTTCAAGAGTGTTGCGTAAGTAAACATCACATGAGCAAGCCCATGCGACCACACAACACCATCAAGCTAGTTTATCCGAAAGACAAAGTGCCGATGGAAGACAAAACATGAGTTCTTTTCCAAATTCCATGTACTAGCTGATATTTTGGATATGCCTAAAAGAACATCAGAAAGACGTTGAAGCCACGAAACAGCAAGTCTTCACTAGAAATACAAGGAAGGCATCGGAGAAACAATACAATAAATCAGATGAATCGTATTCCGAATCCTATTCCTAATCTTATTCCAAGTGTATATATGCTTATATCGTAGTCGAATTGACTGAGATTGTATTGCCAACTCGTATACATTTTTACAACTCAGTGTACATGCGCTTTCACCGGTCATTTGTCCTTTACATGTTGTGCTCGTCATCATAACGTCATACATTAGAATTTCACCGGTTTTGCTTTATTGATTTGCAGAATCAGTCTTGAAGAGTATTTATACTTACATCTTTTAGCGCATACTAATTGTCACTAATAATATGTTTTGATTGGTTGCAGTGACGGATAACACAGTGACCGTGATACGATCATGTGCAATCGAGAGTTTGGAGAACATGTGCGGTATGTTTGACCTAGAGGGCGAGCGTTACACCGGATGTGTGTTGACGTGTGAAAGTGACGCTTGTAATGGAGCTGAGGAAACGGGGATGAGATGGGGGCATGGCTTTCTGGAAACTGCAGTCCTTGTGACACTGAATACCCTCTACTTGTTATGATAGAAAAACAATCTTTGTTAGAAAGAACAAGAGCTGGAGTATGTTTTCTGTACCATTTAATACTGTCATATCTAACGAAGAGCAACATTAGCTTTTTTTTAAGATGGTGGTACTTATAATCAACGAATTTAAATCTCGGTTACACTATGTGCTACGCAATTTCTGATAAAAGAATTCTGGAATATGGAATGAAGAATACATTTATCTTCTTGTTAAATAGATGAAGAGTAGGCATCACAAAAAACATTGTCAACCGCACTGTTGAATACAATCTAAAGAAATACCACACACAATTATTCAGTGCGTCGTCGACTGTGGTGATTAACACAGACGTACGTGAGGAGCTTTACAGATTGTTTTAGACATCTTCGTCTGTTATTGTGAAGAACGAGGAATCTTTAGATGCTGCCGTGTACTTGTTTGTACATTGTTGAACAGTTTATGAGAACCTTACACAGTTAAGACTAGATCGTCTGTGGGTGTGTACACCGAGGTTCAATTTTCTGGAACGAATTGAAACGTTGTCGTCTGTGGATTTAAACACTGAGGTACAATCTAAAAGAATATATACAATATTTTGCACACCATCCTTTTGGCTGGTCCAGTAATTCACTTTAGTTATGCACATTACTTTGGTCACATTTTGTTGTTTCCTGCTGTTTAGGGCATTGTAAACACATGATGTTGAAGGTTCCGTGTGGTTACATGATGTTGTTGAGTCTCATGTTGAAGGCATTGTGGTAACATAACGTTGTTAAGAGATGATAGAGAACACTATTTCTCTCGTGTCACACGCCACCAATGAGCAGCATCTCTCCCAGAAGAACGTAGCGGTAGGTAAAGATTAAACCCGATATTAAACATTACGATTCCCCTAAACAATGTAAAGTGTTAAAAGTAGAATGTTTTATTTTCAAGAGGAGTGAAAGTGGCCACATTTGGCACATGTAGAAGTTGGGCACCAGGACAACACTGGTACACATCGTTTGGTTATTTACATATAGACTACACGCCATCATGTCTTTAAAAGTATGTCTCCTTCTCATGTCATTTCTGTAGGTGTTTTTTTTCATGGGAATCCTTGCCATAATTTTGAAAATATCCTAGCTGTTACTACGAGATACCGTGTGATCTCAATTAAAGTGGTGAAAATCCAAAGGAACTGCATATGACCATGATTCAAATATATGTATCCTAAGTCCCTCTCGAAGTCATCAGACCCATTTAAAATGTAGAACACGTGACGACTCTCAGACACCGTCTGTAATCTTTCAATAAATGCAGGTCATGATATAATTATGTATTCTTTTTACCTTTCATCTAGGTTGCTTTTTAGATGAGTAAGGGACATCTTAGTTCAAAACCTATAAATAATACGTACCCGTCCTTATTTCCTGTGATCGATATAAATGATATGTAGTCGCACCCTTTGCTTACTGATTTTGACGACTTCACTGATATGTAGGCCCGCCTCTTTATTCCTGTTATCTATTTTGTTGATGTGTAGCTACGCCCGTAACTCTATATTTCGCTGTAAAGCCACACCCTTTAACCCAATTTTGACTCCGATGATGTGTAGCCACACTCTTAACTCACTGAAGTTTGCTCCAAAGAAGTGAAGACTCGTCCTTTACTTCCTGTTATCTTCTTGACCTTCACTCCAGTGCTGTGTAGCCACGCCTTTTTTTCTTTGACTCACGTGAGCTCTGCCCTTCCCTCCATGTCATCAATCCCACTGCTGTGTAACCTCACCCTTAACTCGTTGTCATCAACCCAACTGCTGTATAGCCTAGCTTGCTCTGTATTCCCATTTATATAGAGTCTTTTTTTTTTTTTGTAGCTTCGTCTTTACTCCCTATTTTTTGTCTATTAAAATTTTACATAACATCTCTTTCTCGGTGTAACATGATGTCACAACACCTTGTTAGATATTGTAAGTAGTGCGAAAACATGATAACCTTAAAAGTATTCGCGGCAAAACCTTGTTTCTTAATCATTACTGCGAGAACATTTGATAAGCTTGTAGTTTTTATTACTGCGAGAACACATGATAAGCTCGAAATTATTCGCGGCAAAACCTTGTTTCTTAATCATTACTGCGAGATCATTTGATAACCTTAAGCATGTAGTTATTATTACTGCGAGAACACATGATAAGCTCGAAATTATTCGCGGCAAAACCTTGTTTCTTAATCATTACTGCGATAACATTTGATAACCTTAAGCTTGTAGTTATTATTACTGCGAGAACACATGATAAGCTCGAAATTACTCGCGGCAAAACCTTGTTTCTTAATCATTACTGCGATAACATTTGATAACCTTAAGCTTGTAGTTATTATTACTACGAGAACACATGATAAGCTTGAAATTATTCGCGGCAAAACCTTGTTTCTTAATCATTACTGCGATAACATTTGATAACCTTAAGCTTGTAGTTATTATAACTGCGAGAACACATGATAAGCATGAAATTATTCGCGACAAAACCTTGTTTCTTAATCATTACTGCGAGAACATTTGATAACCTTAAGCTTGTAGTTATTATTACTACGAGAACACATGATAAGCTTAAAATTATTCGCGGCAAAACCTTGTTTCTTAATCATTACTGCGTGAACATTTAATAACTTTAAGCTTGTAGTTATTATTACTGCGAGAACACATGATAAGCTTGAAATTATTCGCGACAAAACCTTGCTTCTTAATAATAACTGCGAGAACATTTGATAACCTTAAGCTTGTAGTTATTATAACTGCGAGAACACATGATAAGCATGAAATTATTCGCGACAAAACCTTGTTTCTTAATCATTACTGCGAGAACATTTAATAACTTTAAGCTTGTAGTTATTATTACTGCGAGAACACATGATAAGCTTGAAATTATTCGCGACAAAACCTTGTTTCTTAATCATTACTGCGAGAACATTTAATAACTTTAAGCTTGTAGTTATTATTTCTGCGAGAACACATGATAAGCATGAAATTATTCGCGACAAACCCTTGTTTCTTAATAATAACTGCGAGAACATTTGATAACCTTGTAAGTATTTGCTATAGAGCCTTGTTTCTTGGTAAGTACTGTGTGAACACATGATAACCTTGTAATTTATTTGCGACATGTACTTTCGTTATTACTCGCGACAACACATTGTAATATTGTTGTTATTCGCGACAGTACCGTGTAATCTGGTAATTTCTCGCAACAATAACTTTTTATATTGTAATTACTTAAAACAACCTTATAATTACTAGCAACACCACCTGTTAACTTTGTAAATACTTGCCACAACACTATCTACCTTTGTAATTAGTAACTACTTCCGAGAACACGATGTAACCTAGGTGTGCACTTCACAATACCCTGTAACCTCTATACTAACTCGCAACACCAGCGTGTAGCATTGACTTACTCGTCGCAACGTCTTCAACTTGTGTATTTAGTCGCGAAATTAATGTGAGTAGGAGTACAACGAGGAAATGTTGAGTGAGGGAAGGATCACGTAAAGTCCATTAAAAACCAGGCTGCTGATTACAGTTATAGTTCAGTTGTTGACGATGTTTGTTTTGTTGGTAACTGACTAAGACTTTAACTAATGAACTTTTGTCAATAGTCTCTGGTCGGTTTCCCGGCCTTATTTGTTGTTTTGTTTTATGGGATAGGTTTCATGCACTTGTTTGTTCCAACGAAATATATGTGCACATACAATGTGATAAGCGTCATTTTGTGATAAGATTCACGTTCGTAGCCTCATCCTAGTTGTGAGCGTGCTAAATACGTAACATAATATTTATCATCAACCCATCCATTTTTTACTCTCTCTGTTTTTAATCTTATCTTGATACTCTCCCTCGTTTTCTGTACACTGCCTTTGTTTGACATGACGTCATTATAAGGTCGTAGTTTAGTTTAAACATGTTGTATTGCCAAAAAGGAATGCACAAGTTACATGAACATTATTAACATTATTAAAGATAAATAAGATTACTTATTCATTGCAGTTTATATAATGTACATCATCAATACTCAACATATAATGCATACATTCATTCTTACTTTTTTGTACAAATTATAGTAGATTTTAAAATTTGTCATGAAAATGGAGCCATCAAGCACAGCCAGCGGAGTGATATCCTGGCACTATTCCATACTTTCAGCAGATCAACAGTTCGTCACGTCCCGTGCTTAGTGGCTTTCTCCTTTTCATTCCATCCTTTCTCGAAAATTCGTTTCCACTGAATGGCCCAACACATGCCTATATTACATACATTATATACAACAGTAAGTGGAACTATTTACAGAAACATTCAAGCACGCACACACTCCTTGCATTCACGCTCTCGTCCACTTAAAAGAAAGTTAAACATAACAGAGGATTACTTAAATAATAAGGAACACACAAGTGCACGTTTTGCCATGTAATACGGACACAAGCTAAGAAATGAATATGAAAGATAATGACTGCTGGAGAGGAGACACAAGAACGTGACCATATCAAAACCTGCGAGTACTCGATACATACTGTTGGACATATATAAAAAAAAATATTTTCCTCCCTCGAATAATCTTCATGGTCATATAATAATTTCTTCAAGCTTAGAGATAAGTATTTATGAAGGTTTCTTATCATTTGATCAATCTTTGATCAGTATATCTACTGCATGCAAAAAGAAATGATGAGCATTTTAATTAGGATATCCACAGGTACAAATAGGAGAGTTGATTATAAAGAGATCATCATTTAAAGGGCTGCATTTATGACGGAGTTTGGTTAGTAAAATATTTAACTTACGGTCACCGGCTAAATAAAAAACATGCACTTTAAATGTTTCATTTGGTTTTTTGAGGCAGTTTGTTAAGCTCTTAAAAGAATGTGCAGTTTTAATATTAGTGTCAAGCTCATTTCATAATCTTAAAAGTAGAAGGTATAAATGAGTTAAGTGCAGATTATAAACGGAAATTAGGAATGGAATAGTTCTCAGAGTTTCTCAAATTATAAGGAGTTAAAGTAGATACTAGTGGCGGGAGAAGGTCAGTTAGGGAAGAGGGAGTCATATTGTTGTGAATTTTATAGAAAAGGCCGTAATGCCGTACTTGTTATCTGTACACTGCCTTTATTTGACTTGACGTCATTATAAGGCCGTAATGACGTACTTGTTATCTGTGGTAGATGGCTGCCTATCGTCTGTAGGCTATCAATGACGTCATCACTACGTTCTCCTGCTATAAATATTTAGAAAAACTTAGACACTACACAACGTACAATGTTTTGCTTTGTTGATATATTTCCTCGTTTAAGTTACAATTGTTTCATGCTAATGCAAAATCGATGAGTCTGTTTGAAAATAAAACCAATGCGAACCAATGCAAAAAGGTATAACTTGTTTTCTTTATTACCTTTTCCAACACTGTAGCCGACGAATGTTTTACCTGTTTGTCGGTTATTAGAGAGCCCGAATGGCGACGAATGTCTTTTGTGTAGACTGGAAGCTTCTGATGTCCCCGATCATTGTAACGTGAGTGGCACACTTAACATGCACAATGACGCAGTTTGACGATTATCCAATATTCCGGAGATTCTTTTTAATTGCTACCAACTCCTTGTGAGAGCAGATGATTCTTTAATTATTACGATGTGTGGATTATGCTGTGTGTTATCAGCGGTTGATAAATCGCGGCTTTGTAATACTTACCTCCTACAGTTTGTTAGATAAAAATAATCTGTGGTATTGCTTGCTAAGACGAAGCACGTCACAGTGACAGAAATACTGATGGAACCGCTAGCAATCCCCGGGGTATTAGTACGCACGCGAGAAGCTGGCTGTAATTTTCCGTGCTGATCAATGCGGATATTGGCTGTGCAGGTGTGTGAACTCTCGCTTGACCTTCGTACAATAGGATGGTTCGAGTGACAATTAGCCTTTCATCCTGATAAATGTAGTAATGTTTTATTTAATGTAGCAAAAAAGTATCAAATTACAAATACAAACTGCATTAGAAAAAATTAAAACATCTTCCAAAATCACAATATCCAATTATCAAAGCCTTCAAAAGACTACAAAAAATAACATGAACCGATGAAATATCAAGAAAAAAGGTATGAATACCACCAAATGGGGATTCTGTTTCCGCACCACAGGTGGAAGTTGATAGTATGTACATTTTCTAATGTGACCAACAAAGTCCTTATATTTCATTGACTTGTTCAACCATGTATTGTCAACAATACAAGCTTCCATAACTGTCTTCAAGATTTCCAGAATAAACATACCCAACATTTATTAGTCACGAGATAAGAACCAGTACGTCCTTGAACCTGCTTTCCTTGATATGCACAATTAAAATAAGGTCAAGCAAAACGAATGCTTTCAAAACCACGTGAATTGATCTTGGATAAGCAATGCGGTGTTACACTCTACTGATTGCAGTATGTCTTATTAAAAACAAAATGGCAGCTGAAGAACCGTAGGCGCATCTTCGCGCGGTCACTCTACATGGTATTCATATGACGTCACACACACACACACTGTCACTTGATCGTTGCTAGGGCGTTGGGAAGCACCCTTCCATTGTGACAGTGTGAAATGAACAATTTGTCTCGACCACATTACAGGGTTTTTACCACTACAGGTATGATAATAGAAAATAATAACTGGAAATTTTAAGGAAAGAATTATTCTTGTTTTGCCTTTTTAAATTTAGTTATCTGAAGCAGAATTAAAAAAAATGTAAAACAGTCCGCGATAGATTGACAAAGGGACCAGTCGGTCTTTCAAACGTTCGACACGTTTAATACGTACACATTGTTTGAGTATTGAGTACTGAACTTTGGTTATAACGTAAACATCGTTCATTAAGGACAAATCGGGAATATCACTGTGTTGAAACACGAGTAGGTAGTGCATGTACATTGTAAGCTGCCACCTTAAATACATAATCAAGTAACACCCTAACAAAATTGCTTAAAAACAAGGGGTTCTAGTAGTTTTCCATAGTGTTTCGACCCCCAATGCAGGTAAGGGCTGGTACAGTAGGTCGCAACACGGTTGAGACAGAGAGGATATGTGCTGTGGAAGAGGTCTCTATTATTATACGCTGACAATAAAAACTACTATACCTTAACTTACACAAGCTCATATCGCATGTGGCCAGCCCTTGTCGCTAGAAAAATGAAAAAAGGAAGCAATAATTTGACAATTCATCATAAACATTTGACACATCTAGGATTCATGTACAGTACCAGGGGTGATTAATCACAGGGTCCTGCGCATTTGTTTCATCTAAAATTGGACATAAACTAAGGTATTCGGAGTAATTTTACATGTTTTGGGGGTTTAGATCGACTTTCGGTAAGAATGATCATACTGAAAGGCGATCTAAACCCTAAAATATGTAAAATTACTCTGAACAACTTAGTTTAGGTCCAAATATAGCTGTAACAAATTCTCAGGTCCCTGTGTGCTTAATGTGTTCTGAAACACATGGCGGGACACAGCAAAATTGGAAAGGGTACCTTATAAAAGCCCTATACAGTAACAGTAACAGAGGTCTTATTTTTTTCAAAACTTCCACCAAGAGTCAAACCCGGGACCTCTGGCTTACTAGTCCTACGCTCTACCAAATGAGCTAATAAGAAATTATCCCTAGCTGTGTCGGTAGGAAGGGGCTAGTATTTTACCAGGGTGACATACACCCCCTCCAGGAAAGAACTCGTATCGAGTTTTCCAGAGGTCATAGCGATTCCTTTGCAAGTATTGCAGAGTATTTTGTCAAATCTCACGGGTCCCTACGTGGGCGCCAATGTAACAGGTCATTATTTTTTCAATGCCTCCGCTAGGAATCGAACCCGGTACATCTGGCTTACTAGTCTAACGCTCTACCGAATGAGCTAAACGAAAAATTCTCCCTAGCCTAGTCGGTAGAAAGCGCTAGTATTTTACCATGGTGACATACCATTCTTTTCAAACTAGTACTACATGTCAACCTTGCAAGAATGCATATCTGCTGCGAGGTTACGACCAACCTTAGAGGCCGATGGTCTACCAGCAGAGCAAACCACCTTCTGGCGTGGAAGAGCTCGATTTTAAAGTATGGCAAGTGAATGCAATAAGTCGAAGAACTAAATGAATATGTATGCGTTAAGCAGTTCATACAACTCTTAGACCAATAGCTTCCTCGCGACAGTAGATATTACTGAAGGTTACAGTCAAACTTTTCTCTGACCATGGAATGCTTTTATAACTTTGTCGGAAAATTCTTTACTACCAAAAGATCACCTATTGTATAATTTGCAAATGCAGAAAATCGTACCATTTTATTGGACATCGAATTACTTAAACCGGTTAAAATTGGAAATATCCACTGAAATTAATAGTCAAATTTAATATCAATCATAAGCAATCCAAATTTTGTATACATTTTCCACTTTAGATGCATAATCGTCGAATAAAAAGTGACATTGACAATATATATATTTCTGTTGAAATATCGCTGAATAACAAGTCAAGCGCCTATTTGAAAATGGTGTTGGCAGATGCAAGAAAAACCAAAGTAAACGCTTTTCTGCACAATATGGTAATGTGTCCATTAAGAACTCAATAGTGGTAGTATGGCTCAGAAGAATAAAAAAAACATGTGAAAAATATGTATAATACAGGTCAACTGGAAAGACGGCTTTAACCCCCATTATAACGTTACACCGTTACAACTTTAGACTACTATAGATAATTTTACTATTATTCCATCGGTTAACAGTGCCAGGATAAATTACAGCTGCAAGACTAATACTACGGAGCCCGTTAACTGACATGCTACACACTTATTTTATTTCGTTTTTTCGAATTATTATTTCGTTTTTTCGAATTATTATTTCGTTTTTTCGAATAAATATTTCGTTCAAACGAATTATTATTTCGTTTTTTCGAAATGTTATTTCGGTATAACGAATTATTATTTCGTTTTTTCGAAATATTATTTCATTATAACGAGATATCATTTCGTTTTATCGAAATATTATTTCGTTTAAACGAATAAATGTCAGCCTCTCTTTCACTTTGATAATGGCTGATTATCGTGGCGAGCTGTTGAAGAATTATTTCTTATTAGGTTTAAAGCATGATGACATTTGTTGGATTTTAAACCATAGACAGGGATATTCCCTAATAATTCGTTTTAAGGAAATAATAACTCGATAAAACGAAATAATAATTCGATAAAACGAAATAAAATAAGTGTGTAGCATGTCAGTTAACGGGCTCCGTATAATACGGATAAAGAAGCATAAACATTGTTTCATGCAAATGGATGTCGATGTTAATCTTTCATTTAAGCCATATAACATTTGGTGATATTTTTGTAGTTTTCTTAACTTCAACATACAACTTACAGCAATACTGATTTTAAGAATTTCGTGTAGTAAATTACCACCTCCATATGAGCGAGCCATAGTCCTGGGTGTTCCATGTTAACTTTCCACCGTGACAGCGTTCTGGCAGATATTTGCATTATCTATAATATTTTCTAAGTTAATGATTTCTGTAATACGTTCATTATCTCTGTGTAGCAATCAGAGGTCATATCAGAGGTCACACTCGAGGTGATAGCAGAGTTCACATTCGAGGTGACAGCAGAGTTCACACTCGAAGTCAAGGCAAATGGCAGCAGCACTAAGGAAAATCAGCCCATACGCTGACATGCCTCGCAATACCAATCTGATTAACAGGTCTGATATTAAATTAAAACATACTCCATCCGATTATTGTCTGGTCGTGTAAAGCATGTGGTCAGGGGTTTATGTGTCATGAACACACGAGATGACCAGCTGTGTATAAAACAGCCCCAGCGACCCAGCCGTATAGCAGATTGGGAAGGAGTTGTAAGCAGACGCAACGCTACTTGTATAATTTATACGAACATCATGGCTGCCGCTTCCACCGTTACTTTCAGCAAGTTCATTGAAGGTAAAATTCGAATGTGGTTCAAGATGTACAATTTAAAGCATGACGGCGGAATGGGGATGGAGGATTTTGACCTCTTGGCGGACGTGTTCGTTAAGGAGTTTAAACCAACCGCCGCACTCGAGGCCGACCTCAAACATTGGCTGCAAAACTGCTGGTCCATTATCATCAGTGAGGGCAAAGAAGTCGCGAAAGCGGGAAAGCCGGGAGGCATCACGGCAGACAACTGTCCGGCCCTAATAGAGATCGAGACTATTCTCAACAGCCACCAGAGGATGACGGAGGACCAATATGTGAAGGCGTTCGGCCAGCTTGTGGAAGTCAACAAGGACTTATTCGTGAAAAACTTCACCAGAATGGTGACCATGTTCTTCACTCTGTTTGATACAGACAGCGATGGGTTTATGACAGTGGACGATATGATCCGGGGCTTTCGCTGCTTCGGTATCGAACAAGAGGAAGCCACCCGAGCCATCTTTGGCGATCTTGATAAGAACAAAACAGGCAAGTTGTCGCGGGACGTGTACATAGCAGAATGGGTTGAGTTCATGGTTGGCGAGGACAAGGATGCTGTGCTCGCTAAATATCTCTGTCAGGGACAGTCGTGATGTCATTATTAAGGTGGCGATAAAGGCGCTACAGAACGTGAACGTCGAGAAATCATCGTGCACTGTGTATGTTGGCAAGGCTTATGAAGTAGACACGAACACTTCGTTAGATTCATTGAGGGTGTTTTGTAAGCATCAGTACTTTGAGTGACATGCACGGTGGTTGGACGCCAGAGCAGCTCAAAGGATAGACATTTAAACAAACGTGGTATAAGCTTGATTTCATGTAAAAGTATCCAAGTGAGTTGAAAAATAAAAAAAATTCTGGAAAGTTTTGCTCTGTGATTGGATCTTCTTTCTGTAGTTTATCTCCATTGTCACTGTTTTGCTATCTCCATTATTACTGTCGACACTGCTTTCTGGTCACCTTGGTAACTATTACTATTTCCCCCCATGTCATTGGTTACTATATAACTGTTTAATAATCTCTATCGTAACTGTTTTGTCACTCCCTTAATAACTATATTTGTATCACCTTGGTAACTGTTGTTATCTCCTTGTTACAGTTTTGTTATATCTATTGCTACTTCTACTATTTTGTATTCCCTTGGTTACTATCATACCTGTTTTGTTGTCATCTTTGTTACTGTTTTGTTTTGTCTATTGCTACTATTTTATCTCCTTGGTAACATTCGTCATCTCCACCGTCACTATTGTGATATCTTTAATAACCGGTACTCGTCCATTTTCTCATTTGTAACGGATTTGAATTGTTGTGTGTTGTTATCTCCCGTTATAATTTTGATAATTATTGTTACTTTTTTTTGCTACCTCCTTTGTTACTGTTATTGTTGTTATCTATCTACTTGTTTAATGTTTGATAGTAATCTTCATTGTTATTATATTGTTATCCCTTGGAAACTGTTTTTTGTAATCCCTAAAATATTTTTTTAATTCTAACCATTGTTCCTGTTACCAAGGTTTTGTTATTTCGTTAGTAACTGTCATTTATGTTTCATTATCTCCTTGAATACTGTTAGTTATCGCCTTGGTTACTGTTAGTTTTCGCCTTGCTAACTGTTAGTTATCGCCTTGGTTACCGTTAGTTTTCGCCTTTGTTACTATAAGTTATCGCTTTGGTTACTATAAGTTATCTCCTTGAATACTGTTAGTTATCGCCTTGGTTACTGTTAGTTTTCGTCTTGCTAACTGTTAGTTATCGCCTTGATTACTGTTAGTTTTCGTCTTGCTAACTGTTAGTTATCGCCTTGGTTACTGTTAGTTTTCGCCTTGATAACTGTAAGTTATCGCATTGGTTATTCTTAGTAATCGTCTTGGTTACTATAAGTTATCGCTTTGGTTATTGTTAGTTATCGTCTTAATTACTAGGAGTTATCCACTTGTTTACTATAAGTTATCGCTTTGGTTATTGTTAGTTATCGTCTTAATTACTTTGAGTTATCCACTTGGTTACTATAAGTTATCGCTTTGGTTATTGTTAGTTATCGTCTTAATTACTGTGAGTTATCCACTTGTTTACTGCTAGTTATCGCCTTGGTTACTGTATGTAATCGCCTAGGTTACTGCGAGTTGTCGCCTTGGTTACTGTATGTTATCGCCTTGGTTACTGTGAGTTATCTTCTTGTTTACTGCGAGTTGTCGCCTTTGTTACTGTGAGTTATCGCCTTGGTTACTGTGAGTTATCCTCTTGTTTACTGCGAGTTGTCGCCTTGGTTACTGTATGTAATCGCCTTGGTTACTGTGAGTTATACTCTTGTTTACTGCGAGTTGTCGCCTTTGTTACTGTGAGTTATCGCCTTGGTTACTGTGAGTTATCCTCTTGGTTAATGTGAGTAATCACCTTGGTAACTGTGAGTTATCGCCTTGGTTAATGTGAGTAATCACCTTGGTAACTGTGAGTTATCGCCTTGGTTACTGTGAGTAATCACCTTGGTAACTGTGAGTTATCGCCTTGGTTACTGTGAGTAATCACCTTGGTAACTGTGAGTTATCGCCTTGGTTACTGTGAGTAATCACCTTGGTAACTGTGAGTTATCGCCTTGGTTACTGTGAGTAATCACCTTGGTAACTGTGAGTTATCGCCTTGGTTACTGTGAGTAATCACCTTGGTAACTGTGAGTTATCGCCTTGGTTACTGTGAGTAATCACCTTGGTAACTGTGAGTTATCGCCTTGGTTACTGTGAGTAATCACCTTGGTAACTGTAAGTCATCGTTACGGTTATACTGAAATACTTATTATCTCTTGTTTACTGTTAAAAGTGTTTCGCTATTTTCTTTTTCATAGTTTTTGTGATTTTTCTTTGTTAAAATTAGATAACCTGCTATAATTGATATATATTTCTACCCATCATGTCTCCAATTTGATAAAATTAGTTTTGTTTGACTTTAACTTGAATATGTAGGAACAAGCATTTTTTCAATAGAAATTAAATTTGTTTTGTTAAACATCACATCCCTTGCAAATAAAGGAAAGGAGGAAATAATAGGAATTTCCTTTTTGTTAAAGCTTTTCTAAAAAGCCGACACAGTCATCTTGAATTTTGAGAATTTAAGTTTGTTAGCACTATTTCTCTGAAACTATATGAGGGATCTTACAAATGCCACATGAAGGTTTCCCATGGACCCTATAGTTATTCATATCCTATTTTTGCTTAGATTGGAAAACCAAGATGGCCGACAGGTTGCCATCTTGACTTTTGTAAGATATAGATTATTAGCGCTATTTTTCAGAAAGTACAGGAGCTAGGGATCCTTCACAAGAAGGTTCCCCGTGGTCCCTAGTTACGTGTACCAAATTTTGGGTCTGATCAGGGGAAAAAATGGCCGATGGGTGGCCATCTTGGATTTTGACAGTTAAGGTTTGTTATTCCTATTTCTGAGAAAGAGTTTGTGGGATCTTTCTCAGATTTATATGCAAGTTCCTCTTGGTCTCTTGTTGTGCATGTTTGTTTTTTAAACTGATGGGTAAACAACATGGCCTACTGGAGGCCATCTTTGAAATGACAGCTTAGTTTTGCTACCTCTATTTCTCAGAAAGTACTAGAGTGATCAACCCTTTCTAAAATGTTCTAGGTATGTTCCTCTTGGTCTCTTGTTTAAGTACCATTGACCAAAATGGAAACTCATTCCTCATTTACAGCACTTCTAATTATGTAAGAATTACAATTTTTGTAGCATGTTGAGTATAATTCTGCAGTTCTTATACAAAAACATTTCTGATACAGACCCATAACAAACAGAATGCAACATTAGGAAATTTAAATTAATGTACAAGGTTCCCGTTAAGGATTTCCAACATTGGATTGGGTAAAAGTACCTGTAAAGAAAATGATCATGAAGAGCAAAGTAGGTAATAAAAGGATCCTCTTCTGTAGATCTGAAAGATTCTTTCATAATTGGCGTTAGGATATGTTATTTATTAATATACATTTGTATAGTGTCTGATCTGATCTCAAGGAAATTACTGATTACTGATAGCACTCCACACACACAGACTGTGTGAGATGGCTTTTGTCAAGTGCATTTTACCAATTGATCTGTTTTTGTACCACCATATATATATGTAAGCGGAGGTTGTACACATGTTCCGTTTGTTATGGGTCTGTATTACCAACAGTGTATCTTTAGTACCATACTCATCTTAAAAAAATCAACTGGTTATGCTCTCTTACCTTCCCTGCTCACCTGGAATATGTCATGGTAAAATTGAAGGCCCTGTTCAAACTATCTGGATGATTTTGATGTACATCAAAATAATTGTGAGGCAGTGTAACAGTAAAATTAACCAGCTTTTAAGTTTAGTGTCACTCTTCTGTAATCTTAAAAGGACTGGTATCAGCCTAGCTATTGGTTAAGTTCTTTTTTACTTGAAACCATTGAGATAGCATACTTTTGATTTTGTAAGGACACATTCCAGGGTTGTAGAGAATGAAAGTGAGTGCTGCTCCTGGAATTTCAAGGATGTAATCATTTGATTACTACAGCACAGAAACCTAATATTCTACCTGGGCCATATTATACTCTACTGGTATCCAGGCTTACTTTGAGCAACAAGGTTAAAGTGTCTCACTAAATAAAGGCAACAACCACATCCTAATGTCTCCAGGATCCAAACTATCACCTAGCAATCAGGCTGGCCCAGCATCATGCAGCCCATATATCTAAAACCATCTAGTACTGTACATGAAGTATATATAAAAAGGTCTGAAAGTGGATATTGTTGGAGTGTGGCTCTAAAACCTCACCTAGGGAATGAAGTATGGAAGGTTTCAGGTTGGTAACATTTCTAAATTCTATATATTTGCATATGGATAAATTCATGCCAATTTATTAAATGCCAAAATATGTACATGTAAGCATTCCATACTGCTAAACCAATCTGATTAACTGCTAAGCATACCCTGGTATTTATATCCGAGATAACATGCTATTATCCTAAGATTTAGAATATGGGAATTCAACAATCTGTCTCAAAAATGGCAAAGTTTACACTTACAATTAAAACAGTTTTGTCTTAAAACTTCATCTGAATATTTTCACACAATAATTTTACAAAATTACATCTGCTCAAATTCAGGTAGGTAAAAATCCATCATGATGTGGGATCCACATTGCCTGGAGATCTAGAGTCTATCAATGTTTACATTGCCACTGTACCTTCAATCGGTTCGTCTGTTTTTAAATGTTACATTTTTGGGTGTAAATCCTGGCGGACCTGTAAATGTTTATGCAGTTCTTGCAAGGCTTTGTCAAGGTTTGACTAAAAGAAGCTTCAGATTACTAGGTTCAATTTTATTTCATAATCGAACAACTCTGGTACAACCGTTTGGAACGTGATAAACAAATGAGGCCTAAGTCTACATGAAGATGAAGAAGACTGTATCAGAAAAAAATTGAGATACAGGTATCTCTGATACACTGAGGCCGTGACAACCATCTTTCCAAATCATCCCAAATCACGATCATTAAAATTTGAGAAAAAGCTGATGGATGGATAGGTGCTGTGCCATACTCTTAACTCTCTTGTTTTTGTTTTTATTTGAGCTCTCTTTTAATTATCATCAATCTATGAAGTCATAACACCTTTCCATGTTAAATCTATAAACTGAAATACCATGAAGTAAACTTATTTACACTAAAGCTAGAATATGCTGTTCAGCTTGATACAGAAGACTTGGAAACAGGTAATGTTTTTTTTGTCTTTTTTAATTTTGTCAATCAATTGTAACGTCACCATTAATACATTTAAGACACAATCTATGTACACATTTAGTCTTTCTACAGTCGGATACGAACGCCTTCGAGTTCCTCCTCTGGGGGTAATACGATATTGGATGGATCCACTATATTTCTGTCTATTAACGGCAGACCAAGCTTTTCTCTCCTCGCCAACTCTAAATGTGCTTCTCTCATAGACCAGTCATTTAATCTGTAAAAGAAACAGGACATTTTGTATCAGAAAAGCGGGTTAAGGATTTATACAGAATGACTGAGAAAACACATCTTAGTTCAGACATGCACAACTGCATGTAAACACATATGTGATAGGCTGACAAGATTAATGTATGGATGAGTAAAGTTTGACCATTTTTATACAAACCAATACAAGCAGTTTCACCACATCAGGCTACGAATGAAGGATCATTGTCATGTGATGTATAGATATGTTTTAGATGCAAAAATATGTTTTAAAAGCATGATCTGGACAACTAAGAGATTTTAAGATAAATCTTACATCTGAACTAGACATCTGTCAGTAAGACATGGATGCTCAAATGGAAAAAACTAAAGCAATTAAGGTCACACAGGTCAAATGCACTGTTACAAAATTTGAAAATCATTATTCAAAATGCTGTATTTATTAAAAGTAGCATCAACATGTGAAGTTATATGACCCTAGCTGCACACCTAAACTGTTTAGCAGTTAAAAAAGGATATTAAAATGGTTTAGAATACTTACTTGTGATCAGGACAATAGCTGAAGAAGAAAATCAGAACCACAGACAGAGTTACACTAGTAAACAGTGTCATGTTGTGAGCGAAGGTGTCGTAGTCTCGGTCAACTTCATCATGTCCGAAAGACATCCAATTCTGCAAGTAAGCAAAAATCACCTATTTAACACAAATTAAATATAAATAGACTAATAATCAATGGGTCTTAAATGTCATTCACTTGAATTGCAGTCGAGACCATCATATCTATATTTTAGGCTATACATACATGTACAGTATTTCCAGCAGATAGTACATGTACAATGTGATTAAAAACAAGAGCAGTTAACATAAATACCGGTATAACATAATATACCCTGTCAAGAAAAGTGAAATCCTAATAAGTTGACCTATAACATTCTAACCCAATCAACATCTTAAGCTTTCCGTCCTCACACCAGACGGTTAACCCCGGCCCCGACACATGTTAAACTTTCCTTCCTCACACCAGACGGTTAACCCCGGCCCCGACACACATGTTAAGCTTTCCTTCCTCACACCAGACGGTAAACCCCGGCCCCGACACATGTTAAGCTTTCCTTCCTCACACCAGACGGTTAACCCCGGCCCCGACACATGTTAAGTTTGAAGGATGCTGCATTGACATAATCAAGCAACAAATGTTCCACCTAGATGTCCTACATAAACAATCTGAAGACATTTTGTTGCAAAACAAAACCAGTTTTTTTTGCCAGCTATTTTGGGGAAAGGCCTCTGAGCAGGAATTTGGGAAAATATCATCGGCATTTGGCAAAAATTGGGAAATATCATCAGTGTTTTCACATGTACAGGTTTGGGAAAATGTCTTAAGTTTTGAAAAAATTAAACCTGCAATGTGATTAACAGTTTTCCTTTAGCGTAAATAAACACATCAATTTTCAGTGAATTTGTTTATTCAATTTCAAATTTTCGTTATTTATATATTTTGAAGGCTCCTTCGAATTTATGAACGGCAATTACTTTGAGCGTTGCACATATAACGCCTGGAAACTTTTATACACATGCTTTTTAATCCAATTGGGAAAATAAAGACTGAAATTGGTAAAATACAGGGTCATTTTTCAATTGGTAATGGGTCCCTGTAAACACTTAGCAAAACCCCTGAAAACCCTACATGTACATGTATCCTTACATGACTGTGATAGAATAAGGCCTGGTAAAATGATCATATCGGAGTCAACAGTGATTTTTGACCTCATGCTTTCTCTGTGGGACTCGTCAAATGATCACTATATTTATAGCAATATTAAAATATCCAATTATTATAGAACATGTCCAGGAGGACTCACCTGAAAAAAACCTAACAATCACCGAGTCAGTTTTGCACAAATCAAAATGGCATTTGGTAAATAGGTAGATGTATGTCTATAAACAAGGAATCTTCTTATGTCACATAATACTTTATCAGTTATTTTGAGCGATACAGACTGAAGAAGCATCTATGTGTATGAATCCCTACATAAAAACGATGATGTGACACACAATAAATCGTCAAAAAGTGAATTCATCACAACTCAGTCCATTTACAACATACTAGGTACACTAAAACTTAAATATTAAACATATACGTGTATTCTGATATATTATTGACTATCTTTAATTTCCTGACAACATTTCATTGACGATCAGTACAAAAGTAACAAGCCTTTAATTAATGGTAAAAATTGATTTTCCATAACGCATGCTATCAATTTTTCAAATATCAAACTGAAACTAGACATGTATCAAAAATATTCCTAAGGCTGAGGGAAATTCTATTTTATAGAATGTTAAGCTCTTGGACGAACATTTCAACTTAGTAATTTTATTTATGTGCTTTTTTGTCCTATGAGTTCATTGGTTGGTTTTAATTTTGATTTTCAGCATTTTGTTTTTTTAACAAAAAAGTACTGAAAAAAATAAAAAAAAATAATACTGGACATATTTACAGCATCTTACATGCACGACTATAAAATTGTGGACCACACAGGTAAGTCAGTGAAAGAAAAGATTATTGTCTAGTAATTTGGTGAAAATCCATTGTTGGATTTTTTCCTGTTAAAATGTATCCCTTATTGGTAAAAAAAACCACTGTTTCTATTTATTTATGGCATCAATGTGTTTTTGAAGATTAAACATCCCAAAGATGCAGATCCGGGCCTCAGATATGCTTTTGAAAGAGACTTTCGAGTAGGAATGATAACATGCAGTGATCTGAAAGTTGTTCATGTCCTGAGAGGAAAGTGAAATATTTGCCGTTATTGTCACAAAAATTATTAATATTCCTGTCCAACCATCAGATACTATACAGAGGATAAAGGGATGCTTGTACCAAAAATTATTCAAATAAGACTTACACTGGTTGGGCACAATGGCGCATATGGGTAATAATCCTGCATTCTGGTAACAGGTACCCATTTCAGTAATAATTTTATTACTGAAATTGGTAATAAAGTGAAATAAAAAACACAAAGTTCTTTTACACATTATGAACAAAAAAGGGCGTCATTCTTTCAACATAATCAAATAAGAAATACAAGGAGGTACAAAAATATGTAAATTCAGTTGTCTAAATTTTTGTGAAAATGACACATTGTATCACCTACATTGCTTATAGTGTGTTGTACATGTAGAGTAGCTATAAATAGCACACATAAAAAAATCATGCTCACCTGTCACATTTGCACCGGATAGTCCCATTGACTACACACTGAAGTCAATGGAGAACAAAGTCAGTGATATGGTCAGAATTGATAATTTTTTGTGTACAAATGTACTTCATTGTGTTATTTATTTGATTTAGTTGACAGAATAACGCCCTTTTTTGCTCCAAGCGTTTAAAAGAACTTTGTGTGTTTTATTTCACTTTATTACCCATTTCAGTAATAAAGTTGTTACTCAAATGCGGCGCGTCTAATTACCCAATACTACCCAATACCACCCAATACTACCCAATACCACCCAATACTACCCAATACTACCCCATACGACCCAGTTATGAACCAAATATTTCTTTATTACTGTGAATTATCACCTTTGTAGACGTTATTTACTTCCATCTGCCATATTTTATCGGGAAATATGCGATTTGGTGCAGAAAACATCACCGAATTGCCGTGACTATGACCCAATACTACCCAATACCACCCAATACTACCCAATACTACCCCATACGACCCAATTATGAACCAAATACTTCTTTATTACTGTGAAATATCGCATTTCTTGAAGTTATTTACTTCTATATGTCACATCCTATCTGGACATATGCGATTTGGTGCAGAAAACATCACCGAAATGCCGTGACTAGGGGTTCGACGATTTACAGGAACGGGCAGGATCGGGCAGAAAACTATTAATTATTATATATACATTGATGAATATATATATTTAATTAGATACATTTAAGTATCATTATCGGGTATAAGATATATTTGATAAAAGAATTGCAATTACATGATACTATATTAATTCTATTCATGTCATAAAATGGTGTTATTAAGATCATATATATAAATTTAGCAGGAAATATTTAGAAA
>NW_018405506.1:923714-941789 GCF_002113885.1 Mizuhopecten yessoensis
GGGTAGTATTGGGTCATAGTCACGGCAATTCGGTGATGTTTTCGGCACCAAATCGCATATTTCCCGATAAAATATGGCAGATGGAAGTAAATAACGTCTACAAAGGTGATATTTCACAGTAATAAAGAAGTATTTGGTTCATAACTGGATCGTATGGGGTAGTATTTGGTAGTATTGGGTGGTTTTGGGTAGTATTGGGTGGTATTGGGTGGTATTGGGTAATTAGACGCGCCCCTCAAATGGGTAATTGTTACCCAAATATAGGATTATTACCCATACGGGCCGTTGTGCCCAACCTGTTACGCATGTACATAGTCTGTGTCATTTGACTGCTGTTAATGCAGGTATATGTGCAGAGGTAAAGTTTAAGGGTGGTGGGCAGGGGGTTGGATATTAACTGAAATGGGTTTTAATACCGAAATCAAATATATTACTGAGTGATAGTTCGAAAAACCAGTCAACTATACAGTCTTAATAATTATTGTCCAACCAACTCGAATAACATCTATATTAAAATTGATATGGGAATGGCATACTTTCCATACAGGAAAAGTAAGGGTTGGAAGCCGCTAAACATATATATAATAATATATATAGTTATCAATCATGTTTGATTACAAAAAATAACCTTGTCAGAATTTGGGTCCTGATCTGCAAAATGTTCCTCTAACCGCTTAAGTTCATCTTCTCTACTAGTGTCGATTTCTTCAATTGTTGCATTTATCCCATCTTTATTTTTCTTAGAAGTCGAAATCCATAAGGAAGGTTGAACAAGCCGTCTACTCTGGCGAGAAACAGCAAGTAAATTCCTAGCTCTCACGGCTGTCCTAAGGAAGGTCGCCATTTTCAAATGGCCTTCACATCAGAATCAATGTTGCCGTGAACACTCGTCGGTCAAACGTTTCTCAAGTCTACTGACAAACATTCGATGGATCCCGATGTTTTTATTTTCCCAGTGTGCAACAGTCTAAATGGCGGTAAATGTAAAAGAAAATAACCTACTTCTTGGACACAACGTACAATAACTCGATGTGCTGTACTAGACAATGCATACACAACGCATTTGCATCTTTTTACTGCCATAAGCTAGTTAGATATTTTGTTAAGTTGATGAATATGACCCATGAAGTACAGTAACTTATCTATGCATGTTATCAATTATGTTTACATTACAACGACTCTCAGTACCCGGTAGCATGACTGTATCGTTCGTGGTTTTCAGATTGTACTACTATATGGACTATGTACGGAATGAAATATAGATGACTTATTATAAAACATGTAAATGATGTTTATTCTGTTTAATGGCTTTAATCATCTTGCTTTCCTGTACAAAAGGGAGACAATTCTCTATAAATATAATGAAAACTCCAGTCGGTTAGACTAAATGCCAAAAACCGTGAGAAATTCTAAAGAACTAGTCACATATCACGGAAGGTCACTAATCGTTTTATCTCGGATAACATGGAAAGACAACCAGCTTCCAAACGTAGGAAAACTGAAGATGGTTACCAAGGGGAGATAACTGAGGAAGATGAGTGGGATGATGATGATTTTGACCTACAGCTAACTCAAGCAGAGCTAGAGCACATGGACACAATAGCATCACAGGCTATAACACAGCCGACAGGCATCAGTAATCAGGCCATGCAAGTTAAAATGCAACCAGTGGTTCGTGCTGACCCTGATCAAAGCCAATCAAGCTCTGGACACCGGAAATCTGCTAATCCTATATCACTGTCGTCGGGCAGTCATGGCTCTTTTGTTAAGCCACAGAATCTCTCCCGCAGCAATTCATCATCATCGTCACGGAATACGTCATCATCTTCTTCATTAAGGAATACTTCAAACTCTATGTCTTCTTACTCTTCGTCAAGTTCCTATCCTGTGACGCCAAAATCAGCTAGTAGTCACCCCAGCTCATCTAGCTTGAAATCTGGTGAGTATCAGCTTTTCTTACAGCTTAATGTATGAATGTGTGACCCAATGCAAGTTGGTATATACTTTTAAGTCTGGGTTGCAATTCCCCACACACACAACCCTCCCCCCAGGCTACAGATGTGAGGACTCCAAATTGTTTGCTACTTACAAGTTATATAGTCCTGCCCATACAGTACCTCTATATACCTAAGCTGAATATCTTACCTGGTAAATGTTTTAAAAGTTTATTGTAAATCTGTTCATGTTTCTTATATTTTGTTGTAGAATCCTCTTTAGAGATGTCTGTCGGCCAGATGGCAAGGAGACCAAGTACGTCAGGTGCTACCCAATCAGACTCCCAGAACCAGGAAGTTGGCACTGGAAGTGTCCGTGGGAATGTGGACAGACACAGAATGGATAATACAGACATTAGTGTACAGGTGAATTGTGTGAAAGTAAATCATCCAGTACTCTAGTCAATAAGTCTATGGCAATTTGAGATTGTGTAGACCTCACCAAATTTTCATACGAGTAGACCACAATGATTTATATTTCTAAAATATCAACTTCAAACTGACTCTTTCTCCCTCACTGAAACATACGACAGGAAGGCTACTCAATTTTGATTATGAAAAGTGGTGTAGCATGTGTGAATCCTATATTTTGGTACCCAGTAGTTTTGATACTTGAGAATTGGATGTTTCGGTACTTTTTTGTCAAGGTGAAAAATTCTAAAGAATCCTAAATGTGAAATCATCAATACACAGGACACAAAAAGCAAACAAAGTCGAAACGTTGGTGCAAGTGCCAAACATTGTGTTTAATACCGAAAAAACTGAATGTCCTCTACAAGCACCGAAACATTGTGGTACCAAACCGTCGTGAGACCCATGCTTCACCATATTTTATCATCATGATTGAGAAGCCATTTCGGTCCTACCATCAAGGGATGCCAAGAAGTTTGTTCCATCATGATCTTATCAACATATTCTTCACATTGCTATTGCTTCAATTTTGATGAAATTGACACTGGTGTCTTTCTTTTCCCTTTCTGTTGGGTTTAACCCCCTAATACTAATTAAAATATAACTCAACAATTAGAATTCACATTAGAATTAGAATTTACAATTATAATTCAAAAATTAGTTTAAATATTGTTTGACATCAATATTTACGAAACGTTTTTAACAAAGTTCCCTCCCCGATCCATCTAAGCACTTATATATGTAGTCTGTTGACTATACTTGATATGCCTAGATTCAATTGAACCCATTAAGTCTTGGTAAATTCAGGTAATGAACAAAACTAGAAAAAATAACACTTAAACACTTTATTCGAAATAATTTGGAAAATTTCGTCTATTTCCGGTTGATCAAATTGCATAGACATTAAGTCTATCAAACTGACATTTTGCATATAGACCAGCTGGTTTTCACATAGCCAATGCCTATTGGTCTACCATTACTTTCACACTCTGATACAGTCACCAGTATACAACAAAGGATACAAATACCACTATACACTGTGATAGTCAGGTAAAGTGTATAGATATATACTATTTTACATGTAGGATACTGGGATGATTAATTACATATTCTGGCAATTTCAAAATGGAACCTTTGGCAACAAGGATCTGGGGATTTTTTATATTTCACAAGGTGTACAGTCTACATAGACTATGAGATGTGCAATACTAGTTATACAGACTCAAGAACACAGAGTGTGCTCCCTTGGACTTTATAACAAGTGCATGACATTGTCTTCTGGTAAATATCATTTTGCATTGTGATTATTCATGCTAAATGTAATTTTTTGTTTTATATTTAGTTACAAGAAATAAAGAAAGAGTTATCAAACAAAGATGGAGAAATAAAGATACTACGAGATACCTTACAAAAGAAAGAAGGGGAGATAACTCAGGCCAAAAAGGAAAGAATGCAAACAATAGAACAGCAACGTAGAGAACAAAGTGAACGTGAGAAAAATCTCCAAGTCAGCTTGGACCGCCAAACCACTCAGCTGCAGTTTAAAGAGAGAGATATTGCAGAGCTCCATGAAAGGTGTCGGAGTCTGGAGTCGCGACAACAGCAAAATGAGGGCAGTAACATTGGTGGTAGTCCCAGAAAAGTTGTGGTTCTCCAACACAGTCCAACACCTAACAAAGACAGGTCTCCTGTTGGCAATGTTAACTTTCCAACAAAACGCAGTTTTATGGCTGATGACCGATCTCCTAAAGGGAAATCACGACTGTCGACGGTTCACAAAGAAGATAAGGAAAAGGGTACTAGAGATATTGGTAAGGTACTGACAAACCCTACCCTTATCTATTTGAGAGGTGGCCATGATATGATACGAGGACAGTGTTAATGCTAGCCTTTTAAAAAATGGGTCCCAAGAAGGCAATAACAGTGAAATATAGAGGAATGTAGGGCATTTAAGTTTTGCCTCTGTTTGACATGACATTGGCATCAAAATAACTACCTGACTATTTATCAAAGAGTAAGGATAGCTTGTTATGAAGATATAATATTCAACTGGATGCCATAATATATTCAACTGGATGCCATAATATAATGACAATGATATCAAAAATTATTACATCTTTAATTTCAAATTATCTGTTTGATACGACCTATATAATATGAAAATCCTTACGACCATGCAGAGTGACTTACATGTACTTTGACTTTATTGTGACTTACCTGTACATAGACTTACCTAATTATGACATATATATAATGGGACCTACCTGAATCATGACTTGTCCCCAGGTGTGCATGCACTGTGACTTACCTGTACTTTGACTTAAACTCACCTTGCACAAAGTGCCTGTGAGCTCATGGTATAGTGTGTTGTCTGTCGTCCATCAGCTTTTTAATAAACAACTTCTTCTTAAGCACTGCAGGACGTAGGATCATGATATTTGGCCAGTAGGTACCTGGATCAGAGTGCTATAAACTCTCCTCAAATAAATGGTCTTAATCTACCTGCAAGGTCACATAGGTCAAATAATGTAAAAACATTTAAACAACTTCTTTTAAATTACCAGGAGGCCCAGAGTAATGATACTTGGCCAGAATATACCTGGCATGGACTACTGTAAAATTTCCTCAAATAACTGACCTTGACCTACTTCCGAGGTCACATGATGTGTCAAATGTGTAAAAACTTGAAAAAACACATTCTGAATAACCAAGAGGTTTAGAGTAATGATATTTTGCCATTAGGTTTCTAGGTTTGAGTGCTCCATAGTGCAGCAGGATGGGGCTTAAAAAAGACAATCAGAGAAAATCTTTAAACTTCTCCTGTAGTTCAGATTAAGTGATTTCAATAATTTAATCTAGAACTTTCTTATGCCAAGAAGACTCAATATGTGGAAATATATTTGCAAAATTACTTTAATGAGAACATTTTATTTTGATTGCTTAAATATACAGGTGAGCGATACAGGCCCTCTGGGCATCTCGTTATTATTTATAAATATATATACCACCATAGGTAAATGCACTGTGACTATAAATACACACAATGTGACTTATTTATCTCCAGGTACCTATATACTGTAACTTAATTGAAATGTGACCTATAATTGTATATCTCCAGGTTCCTGTTCTGTGAAAAATTTGTGGTGTGATTTTATACTTAAAATAAGATCTATATATTCCAAGGTACTTGTACTGTGGGAGATCCCCCTACTGTGACCACCTCTGCCATCCCCACTTCAGTCACCAGGTGCTTACGGAGGAGACTGTTTTTGTCCACAGCTGATCACTCTAGAGGTAACCTAATGAGCTTGATGATGTGGCCAAATGCATGTTTTAGGGTTTTTCATAAGTTTCAAATTATCTAAGTGTATGCTAGTTCGTATACATGTACTACTAATTAAATGATAATCTTTTACTATCCATTGCTGTATCTGCTGATTCAATGTCTATAAATAGTACACACAATACAAAAAAATTGGCGTAGACAATATTTCCTCAGGATAGCTGGCACTCATTTGCAGTTTTATCCGGTAAAGCGAATGATTATAGGGCTTGGGGACAAAACAACCTCAACCTATTCTCAAACTTTCAAGTGCATTTAATACAGAATACCTCCATTATATGCAATTCCTTCATAATGGATATAAATTTACAGAGTGTATGATCTTCTATTGATTTGCTTGTATCTCACACAGTGAAGTTACTTGGGATGTAAACATGTTTTTTTCCTGAAGACTTTCCAATTCCGTCAGATGTTTATGATATTTTACAGGGCTGTTAACTGGATCCCAGCTTGTGTCCAGCCTGCTGGAGACATTTCCCTGTGGTGGAGGTGTAGACCAGGGTATTGTAGGACTGTTACACCCACACACAGGCAGCTGTGATCTACAACGCCTCCACTTCGACCGTGATAGCAGTAATAGCATGTTGTCCCCTCTGCCAAACAGACTGAGGTAATACCCTCCCTGGTGTAATGAACTTCCTCACTAACAAACAAACCAAGGTAATATTCTGATGTCATAACCCTCCCCAAATACCAAACAGATTGAAGTTAATTTCCCAGTGTCTTAAACCTCCTCACTTATAAGCAGACTGAAATGATGTTCTAGTATTTCATATTATATCTGTTTTATTTATCTTCAGGCCTTCTGACTCAAAAACCTCCCCCAAACAATTGATTTCTGTGGGATCCTCCGAACATCGCACGTTAGCACTCCAAGGCATACAGACTTTATTACACAACAAGCAATGTGAGGATATTTTCTCTGACAGAGTTAACTCGACCCGCAGGGTATTACCTTTTACCACTGGGGTGTTAATAAGTTTAGTACAGACTAATGCTGCCCCTAATAAAAGTGTGACCAAAGCTCCTGATCAGGCAGACTCATCTGACGACAGGCGTCCCAGTGACCAGGAAATTCCCATTGACCAGGGTGCTGTGTTGCTGCTGCCCTTGCTGGCTGACTATCTGGGACACTACCTGGACCTGTTGAGCTGTGCAGTAGAGGCCAGTCCTCCGAGTCCTTCATCCTCACGTGGCGGCAGCAGCAGCCTGGACAGCTCTGTAGAATCCCTGAGTAGTTCCTTGTCCCTCCTCCTCAGGGACTCCGCCCTCTTCGCCAACAATCTAGAGGCTCTAGCTCTTGCTGCTCTTTCCATCCTACACAAACTTGTGTCTTACTGTCCGAGTGTTCGGGCCATTTTGCTGGAATCACCAGAATCCCTCACCCATGAAAGTGCAAAGGATACTGCAACAGCACAAGTAAGTATGTTTCAGACAAAACCAGCAAAGGTAGGTAAGCTTTTGACTGTGTCTGGATGGGTACATTGATATTAGACTAGATCAGTACAGGTTCAACCACAGGCATTGAAACAGAAATGCTCATAGCACCGTAACTAATATAAACTTGTCAACACAAAAAATCAGATTTGATATAAATCTTAAGCTGAAAGAAACAACAGAGCTAGGTTACAGTATCAGTATTAATACTGCGATACAGGACCAATTCTCACCATTGGTACTTTCACACATAAAGGTACTGATCACTCTAACTTTATGATTGTATTGAAACTGTCACACCTCAGTGACTAAACTGTTGCACATGAGTGACTGGACTGTCACAACTCAGTGACTAAACTGTCACACCTCAGTGACGAAACTGTCACACCTCAGTGACTAGACTGTTACACCTCAGTGACGAAACTGTCATACCTGAGTGACTAGACTGTTACACCTCAGTGACGAAACTGTCACACCTGAGTGTCAAATCATTATGTTACCTCATTCATACATATGAACTTATACATTTTCAGGTAACTGATCAGGATGGGTCTGGAGATAAAAGCAACACCCACGAACCTTGTGTTTCCTCCTCTGGATCATGTTCAAATTCCCAAGGGTCAGACATACACAAATATGTTGAAGATGTCTACATATTGAGAAAAATCTTCAGCCTAGCCAACCCAGGGCAGGAGGTAAGTGGCTTTCTTTCAATTCAGATGTCTGTTTACTGAGAAATGTATGCAGCCTGACTTTATGAGGCATAATGGTAAGTGGCCACATTCATACACTGAGGAATTACTGCAGACCACCTAGCACAAGACTGAGGAAATCTTGAAGACTCCAATCCATGGCAGGGGGGACGTAATTTGTGACACTAATCATTTTAGCCCAATTAGTGATCAATTCATTCATTAGGTGGTTGGCTGATCAACTTGTCTTTTGTCTGTGCTCTGTCGTCCAATTGTCGTCTGTTCGACCATCCTTAAAAAAATCTTAGATTTTGTAAGTCAAAATTTGTTATCACTACTTTTCAAGAAGTGCTTGACAGATTGTACACAAATTTCATATAAAGGTTCCCTTTGGTCCATATTTAGGCTTGTCACTGTGTCTTTTCTGGACTGTTCAGATAAAAAAAAAAAGATGGCCATTAGGCAGCCATTTTGGATTTTGACAGATCAAATTTGTTATTACTAATTCTAAAAACATCTGGAAAAAAACCCAGTCTTACCAGAACTTATGAAGATGGTACATAAATGGTAGGGGCCAAGAACACCCCCCCCCCCCCCCCCCCCCCCCCCCCCCCCCCCCCCCCCCCCCCCCCCCCCCCCCCCCCCCCCCCCCCCCCCCCCCCCCCCCCCCCCCCCCCCCCCCCCCCCCCCCCCCCCCCCCCCCCCCCCCCCNTATCTCTGGTATATATATATACAATGTATAGTTTGCAGACTGACCAAACAGGGCAGGAGCTTGACATAAGTCATTACTCCTATAAACTTTAGAAAGTCTGGAGACTGACCAACTGAGATCAGGTGGTGAGCAGTCACTATCTTATACTGGTAAAAGTCTGCAGACTAACAAACTGAGATCAAGTGATGAGCAGTCACTATCTTATACTGGTAAAAGTCTGCAGACTGACCAACTGAGATCAGGTGGTGAGTAGTCACTATCTTATACTGGTAAAAGTCTGCAGACTAACAAACTGAGATCAGGAGGTAAGTAGTCACTATCTTATACTGGTAAAAGTCTGCAGACTGACCAACTGAGATCAGGTGGTGAGTAGTCACTATCTTATACTGGTAAAAGTCTGCAGACTGACTAACTGAGATCAGGATGTAAGTAGTCACTATTTTTTTTACTGGTAAAAGTCTGCAGACTGACCAACTGAGATCAGGTAGTGAACAGTCACTATCTTATACTGGTAAAAGTCTGCAGACTGACTAACAGAGATCAGGCGGTGAGCAGTAACTATCTTATACTGCTAAAAAACTGCAGACTGACCAACTGCGATCAGGTGGTGAGCAGTAACTATCTTATACTGGTAAAAGCCTGCAGACTGACCAACTGCGATCAGGTGGTGAGCAGTAACTATCTTATACTGGAAAAAGTCTGCAGACTGACTAACTGAGATCAGGAGGTAAGTAGTCACTATCTTATCCTGGTAAAAGTCTGCAGACTGACCAACTGAGATCAGGTGGTGAGCAATAACTATCTTATACTGCTAAAAGACTGCAGACTGACCAACTGAGATGAGGTGGTAAGCAGTCACTATCTTATACTGGTAAAAGTCTGCAGACTGACCAACTGAGAGCAGGTGGTGAGCAATAACTATCTTATACTGCTAAAAGTCTGCAGACTGACCAACTGAGATGAGGTGGTAAGCAGTCACTATCTTATACTGGTAAAAGTCTGCAGACTGACCCACTGAGATCAGGTGGTAAGCAGTCACTATCTTATACTGGTAAAAGTCTGCAGACTGACCAACTGAGATCAGGTGGTGAGCAATAACTATCTTATACTGGTAAAAGTATGCAGACTGACCAACTGTGACCTAGCTATAGAGTAAAGTGGAAATTGAAAATAGACTATTGGTGTTGTAACAATTGTAACACAAGCTTCTATGAAATGACAAATATGATTATTTTAAGATATGATTAATATTTTTACTGATCCATTGTATATAGATGAAATATTTAAGATGAAAATAGCAAAAGAGTGTATCATTAGCCTTGGGTTTTGAAATGTATTTCTATTAAATGCTTTTATGTGTCTCGGGCAAGATTTACCAGGTAATTATTAAATCTGTAAATAATTTTTATCCTTCGGTATTTAAGGCACACAGATACAGCGTCCACGTGGTAGAACGAGCCTTAGATATTCTAACAGTGCTAGCCACACACCTGGTGGAGGACCAGGTCCCACAGTAAGTTTTGTTATTTAAACTATCACTTAGAAATCTATATACAGTACTGGTTATTGGTATATAGCTTACATGGAAAATAAGTGACTATAATTAACATTTAAAACTTCCAACTTGTCTGTCAGAGTTGAAAAACTATCATTCCTCGTTGGTAATATCATAATGGTTTAGGAATATACTGAGGGAACTAGATGTTCGCACTTCCTCAGCTGTAATCGGTCTTCTGAGTTCTGTCCTAAATTAAATGACCACCTGAGATGTATCTTTTCACTTTGAGTTATCAAATAATATAAGCAGGTGCTCTTGGGATGTCAGAGCATCACAAAAATGACGTACAACAAATGTACAAATCTCTGTTATGACCTCTTACCTCAATTGTTGAATCATCTCCAATGCTGATATATCTGGAGTTTAATTCAAAATTTAGTGGGAAGGTACATCTGGGGATGTCAAAGTGTTGCATACAAAATAAATAGGTCAACGTAAACTGTATTTCACCTGTAACTCTAGTGAATAAAACCTATTGTCTCGGGTCATAAGGTCACTTTAACAATCATTGCAAATCTTTACTACATATCGTAAAAGTTTGCTGCGGTTTAAATTTTGCCCTTCTTGTCCTTGGTAATGATGGCTAGTAAATATCAGCACATAGAAAAGGCATACATAGCAGATTCTATTGTAAATGTGAATTTAACATTTGTACATTTATGTATTATATTTTATTTTCTGTTGCAGATTACTGCCAGTTCTTCATAACAGTGTGTTAGCTAATTGTTTAGATTGTGAAAATGATCGGTCGGTGGTAGTGCGAGGATTAACATTGCTAACTGCACTGGTCAAGTTTAACTCCTTTGTGTCGAGCCTGTATGTGGGGCCTGATGGCTGTCTGCTGTGTCTTTTATACAATGTATGTAGTGGGCCTATGGATAAGGTCTCTACAGAATATTGTCTGCAGGCTAGTTCACAGGTGAGCATGTTTTATTCTGTAGTTTTAATTATGTCCCCCCTTCAAAGGAAAAGAAGAAATAAATGTATACAGACATGTCCACAGTTTATATATATATATATCAGTTATGATTCATGAATATTTTTATGAACTAGTCATAATATAGAGATATCAGGTAATTGTTTTTCGAACATTTTATGTAAAGAATTTTTAAATGTGTTAATAAATATGTTCATGTTTCCAGTTCTTCCATTGTCTTAACAACATCATCAGTGTTCACAAAGGAGGTGCAGTTCTTCTTCTAAAGAGTGATTGTCGGTGCAGTGTACAGGTCAGTGTAGTGTTTGAACATTCGCAGTCTGTCACCGGTGAAATCAATGTTCGCACCATGTTAATTTCAGCCTCCTCAATGTAATAGCTATAATAGGTTTCGCTCGTTGTCATGATATATTCTTTATTCCCCCTTATTGCAGAGGAGGGGGGGGGGGTAAAGTGTGGCGAACTTTTCCCCGTATATAGTATGAACGTATGTAAAAGTTCGGTCATTGATTTGCTTGACAGGTAATAAGGACAGTTGTTGTGGTACTGCGCCGTCTCCTTGTGTTGTATGAGGAGGGAGAGAAAGAGGGATGTGAGGGTCAGGACAATGTGCTGGTACTACTGAGACAAGGACTGCTACTACTACACTCACTGTACCAGAGGGATGAGCACTTTGTCGACCACCACTACCTTGTGGAACACCAGTATGTGCGGCTCATCATAGGACTCACCAATGTCTTCAAACATCTCACTGCCAACCATTCCCCTGAATGTGAGTAGTTCAGAGTATTAACTGTCTTGTGTTACACTAATTTCAGGCATATTTTCATTTTTTTAGGGTGTAACCTCAAAACTATTTTAGCTCTCCTATTCGAAGAATAGGGTTGAGTTTAAGTTTTTAGGCAAGTTTTTTTGTGCAGTGTAGAATCAGTCACCACCATCAATACGCTGTTGACTATTTCACGTTGGCTGGTAATCTTTTCTTACATGTTAAGGTACAGCAAAACATTGTTATATTGCCATCATTTTTCAAAGAATTGTTGGCATTATAAAGGGGTTTGGCGATTAATTGAGGGAAACGTATAAGGAATTAAGAGAATTAAGGGACCTGAAAATATGTTGGCGGTAAGTGAGGTGGCAAATGAAATGACAGGCATTATATCAAGGTTTTGCTGTACAATTGTTTCTATTAATATTTGCTATCTTACATCTTATATCACCAATCGGCGAGCAATGCTGTTCTCCAACAGCTCTTGTTAATAAAAGTAGGTCAAAGATATCAAATACAGATGACATTGACCCAATTTACACCACAGGTCTCTCAAATGCTAGACAGGGTGGCATGATACTATTTCATTTATACCCTATATTCATTTTTCATAAGTGAAAAAAAAACATATCAAAAAATTAATTTGTTTTTTTCTCTTTTTTTCTTCAGTAAGTGCCTTAGGAGAATTGTGGGACTTTGATGAAGATTATAATGAATTATCCCAGGAAAGTGAAGGTGATGAGGACGATATTCAACAGATGGACATATCCTGACACTCCATCACATATTACTGTGTATGATTGTATCACTATAAAAGTTGTATCAACAAATTGAGACAAATCCTGACACACCATCACATGTCAACAAAGGGAGACAAATCCTGACACACCATCACATGTCAACACACAGAGACAAATTCTGATGCATTCTCACACAATTCACCATCATCAGAGAGATAAAGCCCTTCAACAGAAACAGACTTACCTGGTATACAACACCACACGAACAAGCCCTCAAAGAGACGGATCAATATCTATATCTGTTTCAATCTCATTTTCAAATATTTATGTCAAGTTTTGTGCATATTAAAAGAGTGTTATTTTTATAACTGTGTAAAAGGAACATTAATACTGCTAAACTGCTTATAGCAAGTGTTAAAATATATATGAAATTGTGAGATTTATTTTTCTGACACTCTTAACAAATATGTACAAAAAAAACACTTAGTAATCTACGTTATATCTAATAATACTTGCTTTATTTATTAATCTGTAAGTCTGTGTGCTTCAGGTCTTTCTGTACATGGAGTTATTTTAGGAGTGAGGGTAAATTAAAATTCTGCATAAATAGGCAAAACCATAGATATATGGTCAACTGATGTTTCAAATTGCCTGGATATATTCCACAAGGGCTTTAGCTTGATTGAAATATATTCATTGGTGTAGTACATGAGTGCAATCTGAGGCATGAGATAAACGATTACAATATTGGTTATATTACATACTTACAATTGTTTTTGACATGAATACTATATTTTCTGCAAAACACTACTCCTCATCACCATGTGTAAATGTTCAATTTGGTCGTGGAAGTCTTGAACTAAACCACCATGGCAGACAAAATGATGTTGCGGGTGAAATAATAGACATCACATTTCCATATAAACGTAAATTAAATTCAGAACCATTATTGTTTCATTTCATTGATTTGATCAGTGGATAACAGCTATTGAGTTCCAGCTAGAAAAAGGCTGATCTGGCTACTGTAGGGTAATACAATATCATGTATGATTACTGTGTTAAATACAGGACCTTCAGTTGCATGGCCTGCAAACTTGCTGTATCACTGCAGTAAGATTCACGTGTATTAAAAGTGATTCCGTTTATACTGCAACACATTTTTACTGCAGTATAATATGTTTGTGTGATATGAGAGGAACTACAGAAATTGTTAAATTTTTGCATCGTAAAGATTTGATAATAATTTCAAGTCTGAATATGTGCTGTTAAGATTAATTGCATAAACTAATCATGAAAATGAATTTAATTTAATTCTGTTATGTTTTATTAAATGTAAATTAAATTCATTTGAATAATGTAATGTTTTAATACATGTATATTGAATAAAGATACAATTTACTGTAGGTGTTTTTCATAATATTTTATCATGATAAACAAAATTATAAAAATCAAATCTTTGTATCGTTCTGCTTCATTGATGTGTTGCATCCACAGGAACAAACCAAAGATCACAGTTTGATCAGAAATGGCCATGAATATGCACGATACTCAATACATGCTGGCAAACATTAGCAGAATCCTCCCTCCCCCTCCTCCCCCCACCCCCTTCCAATATCATAAAGACATCTCGCCTGTGATATTAATCAGATGCCTATAATCAAAACCTGGTTTGTCACTTGGGTGAGTGACATTCTGCCTAATCGATAGATATCATGGCAAGAGAGTAAAACAGATACATACCGTAGTATGTACCCTTCAAAATAGCGAAGATCATTGCCTATTGATGAGGTTGAACCAGACCATATTCACACGTTGACCAATATCATCATATAGAAACTTTTTTCGAGACTTGAGTACATTGTGACGAGGAAGGCTCAGATGGGATTAAATGAATCATATGAGGAAAATTGAATGTGCAAGACATCCTAATTATAGCTGTCTCTCAGGAAGACTGCTAAGATTTACATCAAGTTCCTATACAAACAACCAATGCCCTCTTAATTTCACCTAGGGTCATATCGATGCAGTTTTGGGGACAGAATAAGACATAATAATAATTATAAAGTTGTATTTCTATGGTCTTGTGAGTTGACTAACGCATTTTGCTTTATAGCAGACATTGAACAATAAAGCAGTTTCCAGACATGTGATGACATAACCTAGACCAATATCAAACCCAACTGGATTACAGTGAGGCTAAGACCAGTACAAGATATCTTCATACCTGAGCAACCCAAAGCATGTAATTGATCTATCACAAAAAAGTCATGAACACATACCAGTGGATTTTTTACAACATTTTTCATATAATTGATATTCCATTAACTTTAAGAATTTTAGAAAATACTGCTCTTTTAACTTGTAAATATATTATATAGTGCCAAATAATAGTGAAACATCATCATGAAAGATTTGATAAACACTACTGGAAAGGTAATAGCATACAATGTATTTAATTCATTCACCCCTGAAGACACATTTGAACTCTTCGATCCAATTCAAAGGTTGGAATAGTTCATTATAAAATTTCAGAGGTGAATGAGTCAACATTTAATCCTGAGATAGTTTAAATAATCTTATCATATTCCGTGGTGGATTTATATTGACATTTTTATTGCCAAAGTTCTAAACAGCAATTAAAACAACGAAAATTAAAATGACAGAATTTGTAGTGCTTTATTTGTGTCTTCCACTGCTAAATAACAGCAGGGCTGGAGTACCATGGCCTTTGTGGCTATCAAACAGCTATCTGTGATAGGGCTTATGAAAATTTGAGACATTGCATCCCTTGGTGAACTATGTTATCAATGATTTAATTGATATGCCAGCCCCTCTTCCATGAAAATCATTATATTCTCTCTGTACTCACACACCTTGGCACCAACAGGTAGATCTGAGAAATGGAGTTTAGGAATCTACATTATCCACAGAAAGACAGTTGGAAATTGTAGTGATTTTGGTGCTAAATATAGGCAGAATATCAGACTCTACATTTTAAAACTACAGCTTCTGTGAACGGATATATAACCTGAATAGTTAGATCTAGAGCATCCTTGTGAAAACTGACTCAATTAGGTATAAACAGTGGTTTCCTTGGGGTAGAGGGGCGGGTGCCCAATAGGGGGAAATAGAGGTAAATCTTTAAATCTTCTGTATGAATGGAGCATCATTGGGTAAAGCAGTCTCAATTTTGTATAAACAGAGGTAGCCCCCCCCCCCCCCCCCCCCCCCCTCAGGAGAAGAGGGGTGGGGTTAATTGGGGCAACAAAAGAGAAGAAGAAAAAAGAAAAAGAAACACTTTTCTTTTCGTACAGATGTAACCCTGCCCCCCAAATGGCAGAAGGATGGAGCCCAATGGTAGAAGTTATATTTCTGGTTGAGATCCCAACCTTAAATCCATATATACCCTCACTCAAAAAATAAGTAGAGAATTACATTAAAGCTGCCAGAATTTGATCTGGGGTGTGGTTCCACCCCAGGAGTGGGTTCTGGGTCAAAGTCTGGAAACGGTTGGGATCCCAACGTACCCTATTACCATTAACACAATTGCTAGTCATGAAGAGACATTGACGTACATGCTACCAGGAATTGTTCAGGGGTCCAGCCCCACCCCTGATGACTAACTATCTGGGTCATATCATGGAAATGTTTGAGATCACCATTCCATAACCATATACCGGGTATACAATCGCTAGACATGAAACGACCAGACAGTGCCACAATGACAGGCACAACAGGGACTATTCCTATCCTTGCGATCTTATTTGTAATACAATTTTAATCGGGTTGGTCAGGTGGCACAGTGGATAGAGCACTTGCTGGTTAATCCTCCAATATTAAGACCCCGCACGCTAACTTCTGGACCAACAAGACTGATTAATGTAAGTTGAAATAACTTGATTCATAATTGAAATAAAACATATTTATATTATTTAATGAGAATATTTAGACATGCTGTGAGATACAGGCACTTGTTCTTTTAAGTTTCTTAAAGCATGTTGGTTTTCTTTTCAGAAAAAAATATCAAAGCTATAGTCACACCGATTTTTTCCCCGATGCTTAGTTATTTTTTTTTGTCAGTGTTACGGGAATAAAGCAGGAACGAACGATAACTCGGTAGGCCATCGGCTCAATTAAAGGGAGTACAAGGACCGTAACTCTGCGTGGAGATTATTCGTGATCATCGGCTTTGAAAAGCATTGGGCCTACATGGAAGCTCTTCTCTTCTCCGAAGTTCAGGTTAAACACCCTTCCCCAATACAACGTATAGGTCTTTGGTACCACTAATTTACTATAACGTAAAGTGTGTTAAACTACATAAAATAATTGTGTATAGTGCAAGCGCGGTAGCACGATTTACCCAAAAAGACCCCAAAACACCCAAAAAGACCCCAAAACACCCAAAAAGACCCAAAAAACCCACAAAAAACCCCACAAAACACCCCAAAACACAAAAAAAAAAACCACAAACAAATGAAAAATGTTCAGATATTTTTATGTCTGCTTCCTGTCATTATGTAACATAATGATGTTTCCCGTTAATTGAATAGTTATAGCGACGCGAGTAATATTAACAATATACGTATTTGAGTTACTTCCCCTGCAACAAGTTTACCGTTTGCCAATTCACAAAAGTTTTATCGATAAATGGTATTTATTCTCACTCTTTCCACATTATTTGACATAGGTAGCCTATGTTTATTTTGTATTTTTGACAAGTGCTTTGTTCTTAAGAGGATACTGTTTGAAGTGTTAAATTCGTACTTTTTTTAACAGTCTGATTATTTCAATCTATTTTGCGTTTTTCGAGTGAATCATTTGGGTGCTTTTTTTTTAAAAGTTATTGGCCCTAAAAAGGGCCGTTTTATGATACGTATTTCCTCTTAATGCTTCTGTGTGGAGGCGATGATTCTTCGGATTCTGGACATATACTTCTTTATTCCTGTATTAACGGTGATCAGTTCACTGGTTTGAAGATGGACCAGGTCTTGTAGATAGTCAGTCGGGTACTTAATGTCTTTGAACTGTACGAAGTGCTTTCCAAATTTCTTGTGGAGAAGTTGGTTTATACGTATCCGTTGACATTCATACGCCTCTTTTGTCAGACCAGGAACTTTACTGAAGTTTCCCCTTGTGATGATTTCGGCCACCCATACCTTCTTCATTCCAGCATTATTGAATGTAAAAACCAACTCGACAATTCTTTCAAAAATCTCCCTTGGTGTAGATGTGGGTGAGATGTCATTACCTCCGACGTGGAGGAATGCAAATTCTGCACCTGTTGCTATGGCTTGCCTAACAAATCGCTGGTCCATCCTGTCTGTCCTCAAACCACCCCTGCCAAAGAATACAGTATTCACGCCAGAAATACATAGGTCTCCATCACAATGGCGCCGAAGTCTTTCAATGTAGCTGCTACCATATAGAATCAAAGTAGGCATGGTTGTTTGATTGTAATTATTACTTTTGTTTTTAAAAAAAA
>NW_018405506.1:945731-1036032 GCF_002113885.1 Mizuhopecten yessoensis
ACAAGGACAAGAAAAAACAAAATCAGCCCCAAAACCAAAATACAAGCAATATTGCTGATGAAGTCCTGTCAATTATTTCCCAACTTCATACAAACCCAAGCATTCAAAAAATCGAACATGGAAAGCACAAACTTCCAAATGTAATCTTGTATACAGATGAACAGCTGTCAGATTTGAGGTCAAATTGTGTAGGAGAAGGTGGTAGTGTGTTAGGAGTGGATAGAACATTTAATCTAGGGAAATGTTTTGTGACCACGCTCACATACAAAAATCAGGGTGTGGTACACAAGAAAACAGGCGAAAATCCCATTATGCTAGGACCAATGTTTTTACATTGGGATGGGGAAATGAAGGCATACCACTTATTTTTCTCTCATGTTAGGGCAGAATTAGGCAATGTGCCTGTTACTGTTGGTAGTGTTGAAGAGCGTGCTATGACGAATGCCTTGCATGACTGCTTTCCAAATGGAAATTTCCTGTTATGTACCAAACATATCAAAGAAAACATCATTAGGTTCTTAGAAAAATCTGGTACTTCTTTAAAAGACAGGCAACACATAATCAACATCATATTTGGCGAAGACGGAATCGTTTTCAGCAAAGATGATCTTGAGTATGAATCAAGAAAAGCAGAGCTTGAACAATATTTTGAAAAAAATACAAAGTTTCAGCATTATTGGTTAAAGTTTCTTGAATGCAAAATCAAAGCATATGTCATGGCACCTCTTCGGGAAAAGAAAGTCAATGCTCTTTGGACCAACAACAATTCGGAGTCAATTAATAACAGATTGAAACAGGTTGCCAATTTCAAACAGCATAAATTACCTCAGCTAGTTGAAAAAATGGCCTTAGTGTCTCAAATGCAGATACTTGATTTAAGACGGGCATTACATGGAACTGGCAACTTTAGGCTAGAAGGCAAAACTACATCATTTGAGGTGGACCAGGAAATTTGGAATAAAAAAACACAAAAAGAAAAAGACGTATATTTTAGAACCTTTTTGGCGAAAAGAAAGAATATTACCCGCGAAAGCAATTTTGCTAAGGCTTCAGGCACAGACTTCTTGTGCCCAAAACCTTAGCAAAACTGTGGCAAAAAGCCATGTCAAAGGAAAAGACAAAAATCTGAAAGATCGAGAACAGTAAAAAAAAACAATAGGCCAGTTCCATGAGTATTGGGTCACAAGTATCAACTGTACAGGGAATTTTGTGTCACGTCTTCATTTCCTTCCCCATTTCTCTTATGCTACATATTTATAGATTATTGTATTGGTGAATCACAACATGATTCGCTATCTCTTCAGATATTGCTTTTCGCAAATGGACATGTTGTGTCATTCATTAGTTTAATTCTATTTAATGTCATACATTCTTCATCCGCCATTTTCCTTAGGTTATTTTATAGTGTTGTTTAAATTCCAAGTATTTAGGATATATGTTTTTTCCATTATTTACGTGGAAGATATCTCTTGGGATATTTATCTTTCCAAAAAATAACCATATAAGCGGATCTAGTTCACTTACACGTGTATAAGTAAACTAGATCCGCTTATATGGTTTATTTTTTTCATTTTATATTATACTTGTTGATTTCGTTTTATTTGTATTATAACGTTTTCATTACACACTTCCATATACAATTGTTTTATTATATCAACTGATTGTTTAAAATTGTGACAACTTGTTCAAATAATATTTATTTCAACAATTCTTTTATTACCATTTATGTTTTATGTACTGCAAATGTATTTTCACAAATTTTAACAAACTTATTTTCATCGTTGTGTTTGTAATCTATGTATATATATGTGTTAAAATATGATTATCAAAATAAATGGTTATGATCAAATAATCTGACTGTGAGTCTTGATGTAATAATGCTGTCATCTGTAACATCGCGATGCAAGGGAGGTAACACATATACCATACTCTCGTAATTTCGAATTGAAAGAATTGACAGTTGATGCCGAAAAAACAGGTTACTACATTATAATATTAACTGAATATCATTTAAGTGTCGGCTGTGTTTTTGTGTGGTCTTATCGGTGTTTTTGGGTGTTTTTGTGTGTTTTTGGGGTCTTTTTTGGTCTTTTGGGGTGTTTTGGGGTCTTTTTGGGTAAATCATGCTACCCGTGCAAGCGTTTAGGAGAGTTGGAGCCGAACATGTGCGTTTGTTGATGTCCCGCGGCTTGTTATGAATGATCGGTCTAGTAGGAAGTGTCATCAGTAGAAACGTGTCAATCGCACTGTCCAAATCTAAGCTGACATCTACTTTCTTTTTGTCGGTGTCGACCAGACGCATTATGGATGCTCCAACTAGTGTCCCGTGTTTTGTAAAAGAAGAAGTAAGTACATATCTCATAAATTACTTGGAGGAACCAAGGTCCTCCTAATTGTTTATTGTGGATCTGATTTAGGCCTAATGTTGTCATGTATGTAAATGTGAGAAAACAGAAAATAGTCTGCCTATACCCTTCTATATTGTCAAGGTAGGCAAACAATTTTATATTCTCATATGTTTATACATACCAGATGCAGGCTCCTGTGTTAAAATAAATAATGTATGAAAAAAATTCAGCTTACATTTTCGAGGACAACTTATCTGATTATTACCTGTTCACCTCTTCTTCGACACCGTTGTTAGCTAAATTGCTAGTATAGGCGCATCTTGGTTTGGTAACATACTGTTATTAAGCAATGGACTAGCCCGAGTTTCCTCTGGCCAAGACACTAGACTTAACATTTTCACAGGTAGATGTCTAGTACATCTACCTATCAAAATGTCTAAGGCTGGTGTACATGTCGGGGCCAAAGGTACTCCAACAGAACTATTGTTAGAGGTTTTACACGGCGTGATACTTTTGACAGGCGTCGACAAAATCATATCCGATAGAAAAAAGGCCGACCAGCGGCCTCTTATGGTATAGCTAAGTAGGCCAGAGGAAACTCCGGCTAGCAATGAACATATGTTACTATTTCACAAGCAATAGGAAAGTTTTTTTATGTAATGATTGTTTATTGTAATGATAAAATCTATTGTGATCTGGTATTGGATAATCTGGTAAAAAGGAATGTAAGGTCATTATTTTTTCAATACCTGTGCTAGGCGTCAAACCTGGGACCTCTTGTTTACTAGTCTTATGCTCTACCGAATGAGCTAATGACAGTGCAGGATTCAGTGGATATTGTGTGTTTAGATTTCACAAAAGCATTTGATTCAGTGCCTCACCAATGACTATTAACAAAACTTGAAGGATGTATAATAAGAGGAAAAAAATTGTACTGGATCAAGAGCGTTTTTTAGAAGTTCATAGAGAAACATCTAGTCGGGAAGATGTAAAAAGTGGAATACCTCAAGGAAGCATCCTAGGACCAATTTTATTCTTAATCTTTACAAACGATCTACTAGAATATGTCGAAACAATCATAAAGTTATTTGCAGATGAGGCCAAGTTGATCGGTAAAGCAGGGACACTACTAGAAACAAACATAGTACAAAGAGATTTAAATAAACTCAGTAACAGGTCCAAAAAGTGTCAATTGAAATTTGGTGCTGGTAAATGTAAATCACTACATATAGGTCACAAAAACGGAAAAAGTTTACGGTATGAAAGAAAATGGACAGAAAAAAATATGGAGCAAGTTGAGTAAGAAAAAGATCTGGGAATATTTTTTTATAAGAACTTGAAATTTAACAAACAAATATCAGAATGTGTGGCACAAGCTAACAGGATGATAGGCGTAGTAACGGTAGGTAACGGTAACCTATGTACAATTAAAATCTGCCACATTACTCCCCCCTTTGTAAATGTGTTCGCCCTCGAACACCACAACCCAGGTTCTAACTCCCTGTCACTACAGGAAGGGCCACAGACACCATTTGTAACAGGAAAGAGAATAGTGTGCTTCCACCGGGGATCAAACCCTCGATCTCCAGGTTCCTAGTCAGACGTAATCCTATGTACAATAAAATCTGCCACAGTTGCATACAAATTTGAAAATCTATAATCAGTTCAAAACTTTCTATTACAAAACCAAGAATTTATAAGAAATATTCACATTTAGTAATGCATGTACATATAAATACACTGCCGTAATTAGATTCATATCGAGCTAACTGTAGTCTGTTCTTAACAGGAAGTTGCAAGGTGTAAATGGCTGGCTCTGAGCAGAATAACCTACATGGATGCAAAAGGAAAAGAAAGGTTTGTGAAATAAAGTAATCAAATAAATATATATGTAATTTTTGTTTGATTTAGCTGTTGACCTAGTTAGCACCAATTACACTTTTAATCAGTTGATATATTACAACACGTGTATCCACAGGTGTACAGTGTACTGTAACTAGGCTTTATATTATATTTAGTTCCATTGTAGATCTACAGTAATTTCTTGTGTATTGCCAGCTCCATTGTATAGCCCTAACACCTCAAAATATCATGTTTAGGATATAAACTCAGCAGGTTGCCTGCTCCAGTAGATTGTGGGCTGGTTATCTGCTGGACTATCATAATTATTTATGATATTTGCTTTAAAGCACAAGTCAGCCTTGTATATTAAATCTTTATTAGAGCGTAGAAATCGCATGACATTTTAAGCTCAGTAATAATGTAATCAAAGAAGAAAAAATATGATCAATGTCTAGATTTCAAAATGAAAAAAAGCAATTAATTGGTACTGATATTATCACATCTTTTACCCTGGTGTATACTATTATTAGGTATTACTGTATTACCTGTACGTGGTTGCTTTTACTCAATGAGTCTGGTTGTTGTTCCCAGGTTGTGGGAGGCAGCAAAGCGGACTACAACTAGCGACTCAGGCGGTGATGGTAAGTGAACCAATATAAACCTTAGTACAATGTTCATTTAATTTGTAAATGATATTTGTCCTTTTTATACGACCGTCAAATTTGACGGTAGTATTATGGTATGGCGTTTTTCGGCCGGCCGGCGTAAACTTTGTTTGTCCGGCAATCTCCTCCTACATTTTTCGACCGATCTATTTGATACTTGGTATACATTATAATCATGATATGAAGTTGTGTCTCCCTTAAAAGAAGTTTGATTCGACAATTTTTCCAAAAGTTATTACCCTTTGTTCATTTCAGTATTTGATGTTTGTCCGGCAATCTCCTCCTACATTTTTCAATGGATCTCTTTGAAACTTATTATACTTTATATTCATGATATGAAATTGTGTCTCCCTGAAAAGAATTTTGATTCGACGATTTTTGCAAAATTTATTGCCTTTTGTTCATTTCAGTATTTGATTTTTTGTCCGAAGATTTTCTCATACATTTTTTATAGCATATCAGCTAATAATTCTTAGAATGATGCAGATCTTATTTCAATGTAAGAAAGTATGTAACACTATATGGAATTCGACGGTCGTATTTTGTTCCGCCCCGCAGTACTCTTGTTTCTTTTTGTAAATGTGTCAGTGTCTTTAACAAAATCTCTCACTTTTGTCCTCTTCAATGCCTGCTACATAGTCTTTGAATTTTTCCTTCTACTCTGTGTCACTGTCTTAACTTTGTCTGAACTTGGTCCTCACAGTGTCAGTTCTGTGACTTTTGTCCTCTCTTCTGTGTCAGCACATTTAACCTAGTCTGTGACCTTTTTCCCCTTTTCTGTGTCAGCACCTTTAATCTAGTCTCTTACCTTTGTTCCCTCTTCTGTGTCGGCACCTTTAACCTAGTATGTGACCTTTGTGCCCTCTTCTGTGTCGGCACCTTTAATCTAGTCTCTTACCTTTGTCCCCTCTTCTGTGTCAGCACCTTTAACTTAGTCTGTGACCTTTTTCCACTTTTCTGTGTCAGCACCTTTAACCTAGTCTGTGGCCTTTGTCCCCTCTTCTGTGTCAGCACCTTTAACTTAGTTTGTGACCTTTTTCCCCTCTTCTGTGTCAGCACCGTTAACTTAGTCTGTTTCCTTTGTCCCCTCTTCTGTGTCAGCACCTTTAACTTAGTTTGTGACCTTTGTCCCCTCTTCTGTGTCAGCACCTTAAACCTAGTCTGTGACCTTTTTCCCCTCTTCTTTGTCAGCACCGTTAACTTAGTCTGTTACCTTTGTCCCCTCTTCTGTGTCAGCACCGTTAACTTGGTCTGTTACCTTTGTCCCCTCTTCTGTGTCAGCACCTTAAACCTAGTCTGTGACCTTTTTCCCCTCTTCTGTGTCAGCACCGTTAACTTAGTCTGTTACCTTTGTCCCCTCTTCTGTGTCAGCACCGTTAACTGAGTCTGTGGCCTTTGTCCCCTCTTCTGTGTCAGCACCGTTAACTTAGTCTGTGGCCTTTGTCCCCTCTTCTGTGTCAGCACCTTTAACCTAGTCTGTGACCTTTTTCCCCTTTTCTGTGTCAGCACCTTTAACCTAGTCTGTGACCTTTGTCCCCTCTTCTGTGTCAGCACCTTTAACTTAGTTTGTGACCTTTTTCCCCTCTTCTGTGTCAGCACCTTTAACCTAGTCTGTGACCTTTGTCCCCTCTTCTGTGTCAGCACCTTTAACTTAGTCTGTGACCTTTTTCCCCTCTTCTGTGTCAGCACCTTTAACCTAGTCTGTGACCTTTGTCCCCTCTTCTGTGTCAGCACCTTTAACTTAGTTTGTGACCTTTTTCCCCTCTTCGGTGTCAGCACCTTTAACCTAGTCTGTGACCTTTGTCCCCTCTTCTGTGTCAGCACCTTTAACTTAGTTTGTGACCTTTTTCCCCTCTTCTGTGTCAGCCCCTTTAACCTAGTCTGTGACCTTTGTCCCCTCTTCTGTGTCAGCACCTTTAACCTAGTTTGTGACCTTTTTCCCCTCTTCTGTGTCAGCACCTTTAACCTAGTCTGTGACCTGTGTCCCCTCTTCTGTGTCAGCACCTTAAACTTAGTCTGTAACCTTTATCCCCTTTAACCTAGTCTCTTACCTTTGTCCCCTCTTCTGTGTCGGCACCTTTAACCAAGTATGTGACCTTTGTCCCCTCTTCTGTATCAGAACCTTTAACCTAGTCTGTGACCTTTGTCCCCTCCTCTGTGTCAGTACCTTAACCTAGTCTTTGATGTTTGTACCCACTTCGGTGTCAGCACCTTTAACCTAGTCTGTGACCTTTGTCCCCTCTTCTGTGTCAGCACCTTTAACCTAGTCTGTGACCTTTGTCCCCTTTAACCTAGTCTATGACCTTCGTCCCCTCTTCTGTGTCAGCACCTTTAACCTAGTCTATGACCTTTGTCCCCTTTAACCTAGTCTATGACCTTCGTCCCCTCTTCTGTGTCAGCACCTTTAACTTAGTCTGTGACCTTTGTGCCCTCTTCCTTGTCAGCACCTTTAACCTAGTCTGTGACCTTTGTCTGCTCTTCCTTGTCAGCACCTTTAACCTAGCCTGTGACCTTTGCCCCCTCTGCTGTGTCAGCATCTTTAACCTAGTCTGTGACCTTTGTCCCCTCTTCCTTGTCAGCACCTTTAACCTAGTCTGTGACCTTTTTCCCCTCTTCTGTGTCAGCACCTTTAACTTAGTCTGTGACCTTTGTGCCCTCTTCCTTGTCAGCACCTTTAACCTAGTCTGTGACCTTTGTCTGCTCTTCCTTGTCAGCACCTTTAACCTAGCCTGTGACCTTTGCCCCCTCTGCTGTGTCAGCATCTTTAACCTAGTCTGTGACCTTTGTCCCCTCTTCCTTGTCAGCACCTTTAACCTAGTCTGTGACCTTTTCCCCCTCTTCTGTGTCAGCACCTTTAACTTAGTCTGTGACCTTTGTGCCCTCTTCCTTGTCAGCACCTTTAACATAGTCTGTGACCTTTGTCTGCTCTTCCTTGTCAGCACCTTTAACCTAGTTTGTGACCTTTTTCCCCTCTTCTGTGTCAGCACCTTTAACCTAGTCTGTGACCTTTGTCCCCTCTTCCTTGTCAGCACTTTTAACCTAGTTTGTGACCTTTGTCCCCTCTTCTTTGTCGGCACCTTTAACCTAGTCTGTGACCTTTGTCTGCTCTTCCTTGTCAGCACCTTTAACCTAGTTTGTGACCTTTGTCCCCTCTTCTGTGTCAGCACCTTTAACCTAGTCTGTGACATTTGTGCCCTCTTCCTTGTCAGCACCTTTAATCTAGTCTGTGACCTTTTTCCCCTCTTCCTTGTCAGCACCTTTAACCTAGTCTGTGACCTTTGTGCCCTCTTCCTTGTCAGCACCTTTAACCTAGTCTGTGACCTTTGTCCCCACTTCTGTGTCAGTACCTTAACCTAGTCTATGACCTTTGTCTGCTCTTCCTTGTCAGCACCTTTAACCAAGTCTGTGACCTTTGTCCCCATTAACATAGTCTGTGACTTTTGTCCCCTTTAACCTAGTCTGTGACCTTTGTCATCTCTTACGTGTCAGTGCCTTAAACCTAGTCTGTGATCTGTGATCTGTGAAATCTTTTTGTTGGTGCCTTGAACCTTGTCTTTGACCCATTTATTCTTTCCATGTTGATGCCTTTTAGCTATTCTGACTTTTCTCCTCTTCAAAAAGCCATTGTTATGAGGTAGAAACTGTTGTTGTTTAGCTGTGTGTGTGATTGCTGTCCTCAAGCGTTTGCTCAAGTTTGATTGCCTGGTCCTTGTCAAACAGTACCGGCCTCCAATGAAAGGATATACTCTGGAGATGCCAGCAGGTAAGTTTTATTTCACATTGGGCCATACACCCCTCAGTCTACAGGAATAGATACATTCTTGTTTTCCTGAAACTACGAATGTAATGATTTTTTTTTTTGTAAACTAGACAGTTTTATTTATTTATTTTTAACAGCTTAATATTACGAAAAATAGAAGGTCTGTAGTCCATGGTCAAGGTCACAACATGAGGTCAAAGGTCAAATGATCCTTATAATTGTATTAACCTAGAAAGTCAAGGTTGTCAAAAGGTTAAAAATCAAAGTATTTTACAAGGAGGTACTAGGTGAATGTATAAACACATTTCTATAGAACTATATAAATGGATATATCATGAAGTGTTGTACCATTCTCATGTTTGTATCACAAGGTCAGGGTCATATCAAGGGTCAAAGGTCAAATCAGTGTAATTTTTTTCTGGGTAATAACTAATGCAGACCTGGATCGATGTTTTGATATTGTATAATGACTAGGCAGAATCTTGTGGTAGAAGAGGGATCATGAAAATTGGAATGGTAAAGATAAATTTGTATATTAGGGCGTGACTAGACAATGTTATAATGTTGTGATAGGGAATTTTTTCACTATATAGTACTTCAGTATGGTTGTCTTTTTAAAATCAAATAAAAAGATCAAGATAAAAAGTTGATAATCTTTTGATGATATTAATAACTGAATTTCTAGGGATTAAGTATACAATTATAATTTTGACAAAAGACTAGTATGATACCTTGGAAACTTACTCTGAGTTTTCAGGTGAGTGTCATGTTTTGTTAGAAATTTTGAACATTGATTGCTTCTTATCAACCTTCCACAAAGGAAATACCACTGATTGATACCTTGTATTTTGCTATTTCACCAAGGATTGATAGATAAGAACGAAACAGCAGAGCAAACTGCTGTCCGGGAGCTAAAAGAGGAAACAGGTTATAAGGCTACAGTAAAACATAGCTCACCCTGTAAGTATAGTGACTTTAACACATCTCCTGGTAAGTTCTATGCCATATATAATCACTAGAAGTACAGAGTAATTTATAAACACTCATTTGAACATTTAGTATTTTGATGCAAAAAGGCAAACAAAGAAAGCATGTATGACACCTTATGGCCATTTTGTTTCATTAGGAGTGTGTTCACTGGCATTTAAAGGGAAAAGAATAACAACCCATATATGTCCAGAGTGTTCTGAACGTATGTACAGCACAATGGGAAGGTTGCCTACAAAACCTTGAATGACTTTAAGTTTTCAACTATTGGCTTCAGCTAATAATTTTTTATCCAAACTAGTATTTCATATAAAATGTGTACCAGAATAAATCCAAATTACCTGGTTAAGGCCAGCCTGGAGGACTGATATATTATTTTTGAATGTCACAAATGTATAGTTTGATATGCACTGTTTCAACTGATTGTAACTGTTGGTATTATTTACCTTCTATCCATTAATTCCAGTCACTTGTATGGATGCAGGGACTGAAAATGCTACTGTCCAGGTAGTCACTGCAGAGGTAATGATGATCACCTACATTTAATTAATTAGCTCCGGATGGGAATACACATCAATATACACACCTCAGTAAAGGTTAATTAGCAGAAAGGTGATCTATACTTTCTAGGGATAATTCTGGAGGGGGCAATGGGGCTATTGACCCCTCAAAACTGAAATGTTCCAATTTTCTTTTAATTTTACATAGAATGGCCCCTCTACATTTTGATATTGACTAAAAATAGCTGAAATGGCCCACTGCTCTCAAATTCCAGGAATTTTTATCTTTCTATACAGTTTATGATGTAAATTAAGTGAATGCTATAATGTCACCCAGGTGAAATACAAGCCGCTTCTTACCGACTCAGCTAGGTAGAATTTCTCTTTAGCTCATTTAGAAGAGCGTGAACTAGTATACCAGCAGTTCTGGGTTCGACTCCTAGCGGAGGCATTGAAAAAAATAATGACCTCTGTTACACTAACAATTTTTGAGCTTTCCATGATCCTCTTTCAGTGATCATCATCAGACTGATAAGTTTGACATTATTTACACTTCAGATCGATGGTGATACTGATGACAATAAGAATCCACAGACCAACCCAGGTAAGTGCATGCAGGTAACCCCGCTCCAGGTGAGTGATGCAGATAGAGTCCAGAGGGTCACGGGTTCAAATCCAGGACTGGCCAATTTGTTTTTCCCCAATTACACAACCAATAAAGTGAATCAGTATAGCCACTGTTCTATCTGCATAAATTATTCACGTCTCTGTCCTGTCAGAAACATCCTCCAGCGTCAATGTTCACGTACATTAAGTGCTTTGTCTTTCTGCTGTCTTCCAGATAATTGCAATTTTGCTTTATAATAAATTCCTGGACTGAAATTCGAAAACAGGAATGAAAATGCGCCCTTTAACCACTTAAATGGGTAATTTTTAGCTCACATGGCCCGAAGGACCATGTGAACTCATGATCATGCCATACTGCAGCATCCGGCGTCTGTTCGTCAAATTATTATTTTGAACGACTTCTTCTGAAGAACTGGAGGACCGTGGGTCATGATATTTGGCCAGTAGGTACACTGTACCTGGGACAGAGTGCTATAAAGTTTCCTCAGTAAAGTGACCTTGACCTAGTTTCAAGGTCATAGGGGTCAAAGGTCAACATGGGTTAAAAGCTTTAAATTAAAATTTCAAATTCAAACAACAATATATATCTTAAGAACCGTTTAAGAGATGTTAAAATGTCTTGTGTTCTATTTACCAAATTTGGTTTGAAGTTACCTATATGTCAGTTTCATGTAACAAAAAAAAACAGTTGAGCGATACAGGCCATCTGGGCCTCTTGTTTCATTTCACTTAAAATCACAAACAGGTAAGTGTATTTGTATGAAATCTGCGAATATCTTTTTTTTTGTCATCTCAATAGGAAAAAATATACTGTTCACCGACACTATTTGCCTCACTCCATTCAACAAAGATTGAAATAACTTTGTCCAACTTCTTAAGATATAATTAAATGGCTACCCCAATTACCAATTGGTTGTTACTTAATTGCATACAAATTTTTTTTTTTGGATATTTTCAAAAATCTTGAAATTAAACATGAAATTCAAACTTGAAAAAGAAAACAACTCTGCCTTGCTCTACTCAGTTGATTACAATTGGGCTACACAACATAGCTTTTGTGATCTGGAACTGGAATTAGTTGGATTTTTATGGTCAGGTCTCAGTTGAGATTTCTATGATAAAATTGGAAGGTTTATTCTGAAGAAAAAAAATCAGAAATATAATATAGACGAGACAGATGTTAGAGCACACCTTGTTTGAATCAATTGTTATATTATTTTAATCTCACAAAGATGATTTAGTTGCTAGATTGTTTTCATTATTTGTTATTGACATTAATACACTTCTTTTCCTTTTAATTTCCTGTCCTGCTCGGCTGGTTACAGAGGAGTCTGGTAAGTGAGTTTGTGCTAACTATAATTGATCTAATAACATATCCTTACTGAGATATCATACTTTTCTTATCTATCCACTTATCATATCCTGCATACTGAATTCACCTTTTTATCTGATTTCTGGATGATAAGATGTGTTCATTTTCTCCTGCATTCTTCAACCATTACATGTTTGAGCGAGATTTCGATTATAATGAAAAGGTCTATGGTGCAAGGTGCCATTAAGCAAAAATATCTTGACATTTTAAACTGAAAACAATATCTTTCCACCTAAGATCTAGAAAAATCCACAGATTGTATGACTCGTTTTACTAATAGCATTAATATTTGAAGTTCAAAACTTGTGACAACTGTCTAGATTTATAGAAACATACCTGACAAAGGCATTAAAAGGCATTTTTTGTCAGGTTTAGTGGCATATAAGAACGCTACAGGCGTCTGCTTTTGACAACCAGAAGTTTACAAGCCAAACTGGTGAAGCAGGTTGGAAACACCCCAACTTTTGACCCCATATAAATCCTCCATCACATATCAAAATCAACTAAAACTGAACATTTTTCCAAATCTAAAATCTGTAGATTTCATTCAAAAAAATTTTGTGTCAATATTTACGCATTATAATTACTCGGAGGCACTGTATTTAAATGGAACAAATTTAAGGTAGGGATTGGCTATTGGCCGAATTAGTTGTGCGAGTCCTTGTATGTCAGTATGCCAAAAATAAATAGCTCAGCAAGAAGTGTATAGCCTGTGAGTTATAACTTTCTGTCTTTGATCTCAGAATACATGAGACTTTTCATACTGGTGTACATATACTAAGGAAATATTTAAAGAATCTAGCAATTGCAATTGTCCAATAATCCTTTTGATGTATTTTTTTCAGAATTTATTGAAGTAGTTCATGTTCCAATGAATGACTTACTCGGAAAACTGAATGGTATGTATATATAGTCCATTCTCATTAAATGGAAGGCTGTTCGAATTGCCCTTTGTCCATTGTCTGTCATACATTCTTGAAATAATTCTTGTTATCACCAATTTTCAAGAAGTCTTAACATATTCTATCCCAGGCCTGTGACTTTGAATATAGGTCAAGATGATTTTCTATTCGCTAACTGGCAGCAAGTATATATCATTATTAATTTAGGCTCATCTATTCTTCACAAGTAGACATTTTAAAGGTTTAGCAAAGGACCTGGGGCGTTATAGGTAATTTTTGGCCTCATAACAAATTTCAATTTGTTTACCAATTCCTGTTATAAACATCCTATTGGTTAATTGGGGCTTTGTTTTTAGGTGTATATTTTTTCCAGTGCGCATTTGTAGATGCCTTACCACAGCAACGAAATCGCGTTGCTATGCAGAAATAGCCAAAATATGGTGTTTTGGACAGTTAGCATGCAGAAATGAAAGCCTCCGCATGTGACAAACAAAAATTTCTTTCTGCGAATGTTAATTTGTTTGTCGCATGTGGAGGCTTTAAAAAATGTGAAAGTGTTTAGTTAATTCCTTCAAAATGGCCAATTTTCAACCTAATAGCGCACAACAGACGATATTCACACATTTTATCATGAAAATGTGGGTTTATATCTCTTTGAAATGCAATTTCTCCTAAACCAGTTGTCAAATGAATTTGATATTTCATATTTGCATACTTCATTTATTCCAGATTACGAATATAACTAATACAAAAATCCCTGACGAGGCCGGACATTACCCTTAACGCCCCTAGTCCTTTGGTATCCTTAAGTTCTTAAGTCATGTTCTGTCTTATTTTAATTATTTTTGCTTTCAGAATTTGCAAAATCAGGCGTTTGTGTGGACTCAAGACTATACTCGTATGCTATAGGCATGGAGATGTCCAAAGGCCACCCACAGTCTCATACTGTGGACACGTAGTATAATTTGTATAGGTTATAAGACTTGTTTGTGTTGACTCTTCTGGTATGTCATGGATAGACTTAGAAATGACCACTGACAATGTATACTCCTACCTCTAGTTATAATAAATTGTATACTTTGTACAACTTTTAATTAAGATGTGTTTGCGTGGTTTCAAGATTCTGCTTGTATGCGAGACTTGGAGATGACCAAAAGCCACATATACAATCTGCCTCTAATTTATACGTGATATTACAAAAATTTAGTCAGTTAGAAATGTTTAGGTACTGATACTCGCTTAATAAACCTTGAAACATCATCTATAGCTTTTTACATGCATTATGTAACACCAGTACCTCGGGGTAGCAAAATTACGCTCTGGAAGATACACCTGTGTATACGTAGCTGCTTTTTAATTTCCATTCTCTTTGATCATATAGGTAAACGCTGTCCATATCATAATTACCAAAGTGAATATAATGAAGCATGAACATTTTTGTTATGGCCTTGAAGTATTTTTTTAATACAAAAATAAATATTGAAATTATTTTTGTTTGTTTTGTTTTGTAACCAAGAATGTGACCTAAGAGACAAGTTCTGGAGGAAGTTGTCAAACTAGAGGCTGTTTGAAACTGTTTATTTGGGAGTTGAAATATACTGTGATCATTTATTTCACATACAATTTTAATATGTGATCAATATTGAAATTGTATTCTTTCTATCGCTAATTCAAGTAGATGTTTAACCAGACCTAAGAACATTGTATGCTTAGCCAAATTTATGCACCATTAATGAAACATCAGGATGGTATCTTATGTACGTTGAAATAATCTTTGGATGACGCGTGCACCTAGTATATGCGTAACCTGGTCACTTGCTAAGTTCTATGCTCCGCAGATTTCTCAATTAATTAATGTGACTGCTGCACCCTGAACCCTTATGTTTAAACCTTGTTTGGGTGCATCGAGTAAAGCATGCCGATCCTAAAAAAAAAAAAAAACGTTTTGGAAGATGACAAGGCTCTGCAGAGATCCAGCATGTTACAAATGATCCACATGGGATTAAAATTGGATTCCCAAGTTTGATGTCATGTCAAATTATTCTAGAAATGCTAGTCTAAGCTGCAATTTGAAGAAATATTTTTATGGTATTAAAGAAGCAATTTTTAATTAGAATGGCTATAACTTGTATATTTTTCGACTATCACAAATATCTGTTCTGTTAGCTCCTCTTCATACGACTTTGAAAGCAAACAAATAGTACTGCAGATCCTCTCCTCTTCACCAGGAAAACATTGACGATAGTATAACCACAAATAATACATTCTGTAATGGGGGCGTTTTAAATATCACCTATGTAATAGCTACAACAGCTATCACACCTTGACAATGATTTGCATCTTGCCTACAGAAGTTGAACATATAGCCTACTACTCACATTTTGCTAAGGATCACTTTTATTTTTGGGCATATGTGAAAATAAATATTTTATTTGGTTTATACCAAGATTATTTTTGAAAAATTGATTGTTCTTTTAATTCATCAGCATGCAAAAATTCCAAAAATCGTAATTAGTTGGAAAACGAGCAACAGGAAAACGGTTACCCTTAAAATTGGTAACAACGAGGTATTCACTGAAAAAACTTAAATTGAACAAAACTCATCCTAAATAAACAGAAACTGTTTTAGTATCGAGTGTGACGCCCATGAGCATCACTTACAGTTACACAACGTCTGCGCATGCCCCGAATGAGATCGCGTATCCAGTTTTGTGGGATAGCGTTCCACTCAGCTACCAAAGCTGTTCCCAGCTCCTGGAGCATTCTTGGCTGAACATATCTGGCAGAGAAAGCTGTCTGCAGCATGTCCCACGCAGGCTCGATTGGATTTAGATCTGGCGAGTGGGCTGGCCAATCCATTCATTGAATAGTCTCTTGCTGTAGATACTGCTCAGTCACCCTTGCTCTATGTGGTCTAGCATTATCGTCCATAAGGATGAAGTCGGGGCCAATAGTGCCAGCGTAGGGTCTGACATAGGCATCAAGGATTTCATCGCAGTAAATCCGGGCCGTAACGGTACCATTATGGAAGACATGGAGGTCAGTTTTCCCACAAAGGCTTATGCCTTCCCACACCATTACTGATCCTCTGCCATATCGGTCATGTTCCACAACGTTACCTGCCTGGAACCTCTCCCCAGGTTGTCTCCATACTCTAACGCGCCTATCGGTGAAGTCGAGACAGAATCTGGACTGGTCAGTAAAAAGAACCGGTTCCCATTCCTGAAGAGTCTTAAGTGCTGTGAGCTTGCATGGGCCCAATCTAATCGGTCCCTAACATGGAGGGCAGTTAAGGGAACTCTTATTGCTGGTCTACGTGACCTTAAACCATGAAGATGGTTCCTAACTGTCCGAGAGGCTACCCGGTTACCAGAAGCATTTAGGAGGTCATTTCGTAATTGTGGCAGTCTGGACCTGTGACGCCGTGCCTGTAGGAGCAACAATCGGTCTTGGCACTGCGTTGTAGCCATTAACCGGTGTCTGGTTCGTCTTTGTGCCATATTAAAACAAAAACACGCAAAGAATATGCATCAAATTGATTTCCTTACCAATTTGAACAATGTCTTACTTAATTAGCCTAGCTTACTATAGTCTCCATATACTGCATGTGAAAGTGGAAATTCTCTTGTTGGGGAAATGTTTACATTTTTCACATTGAGTAAATTAGCGCAGAAATTCAACATAAAGTATTTATTTATGGAATATATAGATTGAAGACCTATTGCCAACGCAAAAATTTCCACACCAAAATAGGTTAAAGGGTCACAATGCGAACGTTTCCAACACACACAAAAAATCACTTTTACCATATATACCTTGATGAGTAAACCAGATTCACTTTACTCATCTTTCTATAGTTACTAATTTTCTATTAGTCTAACCAAAAAGTTAAAAAAGTTGTTGAATATAGATTATTATTTTAGAACATTTTTTTTTCTGTTCCTCACATTAGTACAATGTTTCATCTCTCAAATAAGAAAGTTTCCATGACGAGAACAGGTGTCGGTTATATATGTGCGAGTGTATTTGGGAGATGGCATGCGCCACCAAATTGGTTATTAGTGTGGAGGATTTACGTTAGGTTTTTCTCCAAATTCAAACAAGCTAAAAGATGGAATTTCCCCTGATCTCCCACATACATACAATGTACCTTAAGGTCGAATGAGTGTATTGATAAACGGAAATAGGAAGTACATTCCTAGTTGAAAATCCAATGTAGGGAGACAGTATCACAATTTACGCATATTCTAATGAGTCTAGAGTTGTGATGAATATTGTATGTTTATTATTGACAGAACAGTGTGTTCTCTCAATATTAAAGTATTTCAAAGCAATCCAGGCATTAATTCAGTTGTTTTTTATCAATGAGTCACATGTGTCCATTTTTCTGTACTTTAGGAAACCGGCTACCTATTTCACTACTGTGAACATTTTCAAGAAAGATAACTCTTACATGCAATTACTATGATTATAAAATGTCAATTTTTAATCATTTATAGACAATTTATTTTACACAATTTCAGCATTTATTAAATTGATATACATTAATGCAATACTTATCTATGGCAGTATCATTTTTATTGACCTTATTTTGAAAAAACTGTTTTTCATTTTTTTTTTCAAAATTCACTTTTACATTTTACATAAATTTCCATTTTAAATCCTTAAAATTCTGGCAACCTATTTTTTTTTTGTGGCAGAAAATTTTTCTTACTTCAAAGCAATATAACTACAAAATTTGAAGAAATTCTACTGAGAAATTGTGACACAAACCTATTACCTTAATGACATTTGGAATAAGATTCATCAGTTTGGTATGAATAATAAAGGCTAAGTTTGTTTTGAACACAAACAGGAACTGATAACTTATTTTGCAAAGTGTTCGTCAACTTATTTTGCAAGCTTTCGAAAGCGTCAAGCAAAGAAGCAACATTATGATCATTCAAGCATTTTACACTATTTACTTGACAAAAGAAACAGACGTTTTGGAAAACTTGCAAAAGAAGTTTTCAATTCCTGTTTGTGTTCAAAACATACTTAGCCTTTACATAAAAGATAGTAATTTTCTATTTATGTTTTTCAACTACAGTATAAATGGAAAGATTGGGAGAAGTTTTGATTCTCATGGCATTGGTTGGGCAAAAGTTACACATCTAGTTTTAGACCATGATATTTTGTCATCAGCTTGATTTTCAACTTGTAGAATACCATATAAACAGATTTTTTTTTCTGTATTTCCATGTGACTGCTTTCTTCCATGGGATAGCAGCTCTGTCTTGGAGATACAAGGAAATGCATTTGTTACTCGAGGGGTTACGTTCACTTACGCTCTCCGCACCCCAGAAATATGTCATGAAAAAATTGAAAGCCGATTGTTCACCACCTTGTGAATGAGACAAGAAGACTAGTTTGATCATTTGATGCACATCAAAATAAACAGTAAGACTAACTACATTTGAAGTTGGTGTGACTGACCTCTATATAGGACAGGTAACAGCCTGGTGATTGGTCAGCTTTTTTCAATCAAATAGCTAGCAGTGTGCCTTCGATTTTGTCATGACATATTCTATGGATGCAGAGAGCATAAGTGAGAGTAACCAGGGAGGAAATGAGGACATGTATATATTTTCTGATGATGTAAAACATGCTCACAAATCCTTCTTAAAATGATACCCAATCTGGCCTTATATATTCACAACAAGAGACAAACATTGTTTTACATGGTTTTTAATTTACATGTCAGCCACCCTCTAGATGGCGCTACAATGTGTGATTCCACACATACCTCACAATAGCCCACTTTCTCTCGCAGTGAAAATATATATATATATATATCAGGCACATCTGTACAGGAGATGTACCTCTAGGTTACTCAATAACCTGTAGTAACCTACCAGTCTGTGATAAGTTACTCAATAGACCCTAGAAAAGTGTACCAGTCTGATAGGTCATTCAATAACTCCTAGTTATACACATGAACCAGATTGTGATAGGTTACTCAATAACCCAAAGTAACATGTACCAGTTTGCGATAGGTTACTAAATAACCCCTAGTAACTGTACTAGTCTGAAACCCCTAGTTACATGTACCAGTAACCGATAGGTTACTCATTAACCACTAGTAACTGTAGCAGTCTGACAGGTCATTCAGTAACTCCTAGTAACATGTACCAGACTAAAAGGTTACTCAATAACCCCTAGTTACATGAACAAGTCTGTGATAGGTTACTCAATAACCCCTAATTACAAATATCAGACTGCAATAGGTTACTAAATAACCCCATAGTACATGAGCAAGTCTGTGATTTGCTACTCAATAACCTCTAGTTATATGTACCAGTCTTGTACAAATGTGAGGGATCGACTGGACACAACCATGATATAGTCACAAAGACGGTGAGTTACGATCAAGTTTACATATAGCTACACAAATTAAAGCTCACAAGATTATAGTATGTATGTGTACACAAAAAATATTCATTTGATTCAATAACATGGCAACAATATTTGTAAATGAATTTTAGACAGCTGTTTTGGTGAAATACTGGTGAAGTTCCCTGTATACAGAACACAGCGGTTTTAGTAACCTAGGAAACACAAAAAGCTTTACTGGTGAAACTTTTCCTTGGAACACTGGCAGGTTTACTTGTGGAATTTTACCTTAGGGACATGATTTTCTCTTGTATAACATATCAGGGTAAATGTTATGATTAATAGTATACATAGTCAGTATCATTTCTATTTAGAGTTTGTAAAAGGAATATAATCAATGACAGGTTACTGTAAAATCTTATCAAAGAGTGAAAACATCAATTACCATATAATCTGATCAACGAGTGGAAACATTACATGATCAATTACCATGAAATCTGATCAAAGAGTGAAAAACATCACATGATCAATTACCATGAAATCTGATCAAAGAGTGAAAACATCACATGATCAATTACCATGAAATCTGATCAACGAGTGGAAACATCACATGATCTACATTTTGTAAGAGCAGAAAAAACACCTGATCAACAAGTGTTAACACACTATCAGTAAACTTACACATAATCAAATAGTATTACCACTACTACATGATCTACAAGTGTAAAGGTGTATATTTGTACGTTGAATTTATTACAGTTTCAAATGCAGCAAAAGAAGTAGATAAATATGCAAAAAAAGTTTATACCGATACACTTTGTTAGTTTGCTACATGTACTTTAAAAAAAAAAAAGTGAGCAGATATAATACATGTACATTGTATAAGCAACCTTTTGCAGCATTAACTCATTCACCCCTGCAATTTCACAATGACCTATTCCATCCTTTGAATTGGAAGAGTTCAACTAAGTCTTCAGGGGTGAATGAATTAAAAACAACAATTCAAATCATATTTCAAAGATAAAACAGTAACAAAGGAACAATATGAACGTTTGCCATTTTTGTAAAACCCAGGTAGTTTTGATGCATCATACGTATTCATAATTAACATCCCCTGCCAGTTATTGAAAAAAAATAGAAATGCATGAAAATAAAGGTTTCTGAAGGCAGCTAGTTGGGTACAGTGGAGTTAATATTACAAAGGAATTATACTTACACTGTACCAAAATAAAAGATAGCCATCTCTCAAACAAAAGTAACTCTAAGCCAGAAATTAAGAAAAATCGTGTTATGTTTCTTTATCTTCTCTATTCTGTCTTTTCGTATTGCAGAGTTATCTGCTCTTAATAGCAGGTATATTGATTGGTACGTCATTGGTTTGTGAGAGTAACGTCATCATTTTTTTGAGAAAACGACGTAATTTTCTCACACAAACTAATGACATAACAATCAATACCTGCTCACAAGAGAAGATAACTCTGCAATACGAAAAGACGGAATATAAGGGAGAATACTCCAATTTGAGGAGATCACTCTAAAGTGGAAATCTTTTGTGGTTAAAACTACAGAAGTGGTACCCTTTACCTTAACCCTTTCACCACTGTAGACCATAATTGACTCACCCAGACGGATGTATGGTAGAGTCTACTAAAGTTATCTAGGGGTGAAAGGGTTAAATAACATCTAGTTTTCTGTTCTCAATAAAAGATACAGGATTATTTTATTTTGTGTCATATTATATACAGTAAACAAAAACACATTCAATCAGTAGTAGACCTACTCTATGATAATAATGACATCAATATCAAAAGGAAATGGTTGCAATTTATCTTCTATTTAAATCTGACACCATTTCGTTATTATCACAAAAAAATAATTGTACTTTAAAGCTTCCAAACGTTTCAAATGAGTATCTGTGTTTGTGAAAATGAAATGATTTGATTACTAGTTAGTGTATACTGTGTATACGTTTAAACCCCTAACATTTTACTATTATACTACAACTAACTGTGCCGTGTAGATTGTGTAGCAACATAATGTAGAGAGTTTATAATGCAAATAGTCAGGATTTTCTCAATAAATTAGAGCATGTAGCAATCATAAATAAATTACATGGTAACATAATTAAGTATACATTATATATCATGCACTGTCTAAAGCTATAGTGATTTATGTACCAGACACATACAAGTGTAATACAGTCATACATACATTGGCCTGTATTTAGTGACTTCCTGTCCAAAACCGCAGACTTCATAAGGATAGTATGGCACTGTTTTGGACAATAGACAGGACCGTCTGTAAGAGATCACAATACACTAGACCTGGAGAGGACGTTTTCTTTATTACCTGGTACTGGTTTTTACCAGGACCAATTCCATGCCACGATAGACCATCCATTGCTAGATCCATCTATGGCATTTTACAGGTAATTAGCTCAGGGGCCCTGAGCATGAAAACATGTCAACAGTAGAGGGTGGGCTTATCACCGGATATCAGCCTGTGTATTACCGGGCATAGGCCCAAATTGGACATTGTGGTCTGCCATTTTGGTTTTGGATATAACAGCTGACACCCCAATGGACTGGGTTTTGTTAAAACCCTCTGCAGGAAACCTCAATAGACTGGCCCTCATCAGGACTATCTAAAGACACCTGAATAGACTGAGTCTTGTAAGGACCCTCTCCAGGACACTTCGATAGACTGGCCCTCATCAGGACTATCTAAAGACACCCCAATGGACTGGGTTTTATTAGGACCCTCTCCAGGACACTTCATTAGACTGACCCTCATCAGGACTATCTTATGATCTCCAATGGTCTGGTCGCTGATCATTAGAGAACCCGCTATAGGCCACCACAATTGTTTGGGTCCTTGATCAGTGTATATAATTAGGTCCCCACCATTGATCTGACCATTTGTAGAACTACAAAGTGGCCTGTCCGCGTGTCCTAGGACAGGAAGTATGATTGTAACTTACAGCCAATGTCCGAGACACATGACTGGTAACAGATTACAGTTGAGACAATTAACGAGGTGTCTCTTATGGCAAAACGAGATTCCTCTTATCAGACATGATGATACAATAGCACTTCTAACACAAAAAATGATAATGTACAAAATAAGACTACATCCACACTACAAAACATGCACTATGTCATATTCACCATTGGCACAAATATACATCTCGTATCAAGTATTTAAAATATCGTGTGGATTGCTACACCTAATAGATGATATCTTGCTGTATGTATAGTGATGTGAAATCCGATGTGATGATGACTTAATTTACACACGTGACAGGTCAATGTCTAGCATCCTGAGATAATCTTGGTCCTTAGAACTGCTGCACATGATCATCACTTACGTTTGTTAGGGGAAGAATATCTCATTAGTTTGTATGGGGAGGTCACACAGGGCTGCCAACTCCTAAACGGAGACAAATCTTGACAGGAAAGCTAAGGTGGAGTTATCCACCACAATTATGTTATCCAGGATATAAAGCATGTTAGTGAGTGATTACAGGAGTGACCATGGGAATATAATTCAGTCAGTTATTTGGAAAAAAGACTGAAGTATCGTGTCCATCAATAGAGATGTTGGATGGAGTGGTATCTAGTGAGACATGGGAACATTGTGTTGAATGGAACTATTGACAATGCATAAATACGGTCACATAAGTGGACCAGTGGTCAAAAATATCCCCTTTATAAATAGGGAATGAAACTTGAATAGGGATAAAACCTTCAGTAGGTGACACACAGGGGTTTCCACTCACATTATTTTTTAATTTGGGGATTTAAATTTAAAAGATAGTAAAAGCACGGGCATAGTTTGATGAATAGCAAACAAAATGTGAGCTACCTATGAACCAAAATATAAATTATCCATGTTCAGGATAGAAACAAGAACAGCTACAAAGTCAATTTTTTGAGCATGTAATGCCCCAACGTTAAAAATATAACTAACACAACAAATAAAAAAAAAGACAAGTTGGTATATAAATTATATACAAAAAGAGGCAGGTGTAGCGAACACACTGGCCTGTACAGGTGTAGGGGAAAATATGTTTTTGATTTGTAAAATCTCTCCAGAACAACCATCACAACATTATCATATCTTAATAAAATACCACTGACATACTTTATTATACTATTCATGGGTAAGATTGTGCAGATTTCTCTCATGATCTAGAATAAAGTTGCGCTGGGCTACATACTAAAGTACAACGATCAATAGCATTGGGCTATTAGACATGACCAAGTGTTATAGAACAATGGCATTTCCAAAATTGAGCCACTGTGCATAGCAGAACAATAGACATATTATAATCACAATATAGATGTTAGCATAAGAATGTTTGAACAATAAAAATGGAGTATTTGGCCATGTGACTCTTTCAACCACTGCACTACAAAATTACACAAATCCTATTGCTGTCCCCTTCCCATTAGGTGTGCAGTACACACAATTCCATTATTGTTCCTTTTTGTTTATTTAGATAAGTAGCCCTTATCTCTTGCCTTCCCATTGTTCAGTAAACTAGTTCCATAGTTTTCTCGTTCCCATACACAGCACAACAGCTCCCTGAGTGCTTCCTTCCCATTAGATGTGCAGCACACAAGTCTCCTTAAAGTTCCCTTCACATAGTTAGATGTGCTTTACAATAGTTCCATTGCTGTTTCCTTCCCATTAGAATGTACAGTGCAATAGATCTACTGCTGTTCCCGTTCCCATAAGAATGTGCAGTTTATATTATAATTTCATTGCTGCCCCTTTCCATTAAAATATGCTGTACAACAGATTCCTTGCTGCCCCCTTCCCATTAAAATGTGCAGTGCAATGCTGCCCTCTTCCCATAAGATATGCAGTACAATAGCTCCATTACTGCCATGCTTCTATAAAATGTGCAGTACAATAGTCCCACACAAGCAACAGAAGGTGTGAGGTGCATAGTGATATATACAGATGGGTATAATGTTTGGGTACAGCTAACTACTGTGTCCAATGGCAGCCTGACTACATATAGCACCATTTGGTCAGTGTCTGTTGATAAAGCCTGCGTCTACAATACAATCTGATACAGTCCTAGATGAGATAATCTCCTCACACAGGCGATACAATTAAATGCTTTGTGGTTTAAAGTGACAGGACATCAATCTTTACATTGAAGCACAAAAATGGACATTACAAAGGACAAGACTTTCTCTTACCCTGGACAGGTGTATTCACACTTTTACCAGTGTGAGATTTCCTTGTCTCACCCTAGGGTTGAGACGGGGGGATTCCCCTATTCATAACAATGGCATGACGTCCCTTCAACAATACAATGACGTCAGGTCAACAATCCATCAACGTCCCGTCAACCCTGAATTTAGCATGTAACGTTATCATTACATTGTGTATATGATACACAATGGGAGAAGAGGGTAAAAGAAAAAGAATCATTCCCCCCCCCCCCCTTGCGGGTGAGATAGGGGAATCTCAACCCTCGGGGAAAGATTCTTAAGTTGCCGAACACTCGGCAAAGCCTCGTGTTTGGCAACTTAAGAATCCTCCCCCTCGGGTTGAGATTCTCCTATCTCACCCCCATGGGGGTGAACGATTCTATTAAACCTCAATAAGCCCGAGTGTATACATGTTCAGGGCCATAGTGTATACATGTTCAGGGCCATAGTGTATATATGTAGAGAATAGGCCATAGTGTGTTCATGTACAGGGCCATAGTGTGTATACAGGCACAGGGCCATAGAGTGTATACATGTGTAGGCCATGGTGCATGTTCATGCACAGGTCCATGGTGTGTATACATATACAGGTCCATAGAGTGTATACATGTACAGAGCCATAAAATGTATACATGTACAGGGTCAAAGAGTGTATAGGGCCATAAAATGTATAAATGTACAGAGCCAAAAAGTGTACATATACATGTACAGGGCTATAAAAATGTATACATGTACAGAGCCATAAGAGTGTATACATGTGCAGGCCATGGTGCATGTTCATGGACAGAGACATGGTGTGTATATGATACACAATGGGAGTAGAGGGTAATAGAAAAAGAATCATTCCCCTCTTGCGGGTGAGATAGGGGAATCTCAACCCTCTGGGAAAGATTCTTAAGTTGCTGGTAGACATTACACTGATTCTATCACTGGTAGTCAATACACTGATGGCTATCACTGGTAGACAACACACTGATGACTATCACTGGTAGACAATACACTGATTGCTATCACTGGTAGACTACACACTGATGGCTATCACTGGTAGACAATACCCTGATTGCTATCACTGGTAGACAATACACTGATGGCTAGCACTTGTAGTCAATACACTGATTGCTATCACTGCTAGACAACACACTGATGACTATCACTGGTAGACAATACACTGATTGCTATCACTGGTAGACGATACACTGATGGATATCACTGGTAGTCAATACACTGATTGCTATCACTTGTAGTCAATACACTGATTGCTAGCACTGGTACACAACACACTGATGACTATCACTGGTAGACAATACACTGATTGCTATCACTGGTAGACAATACACTGATGGCTATCACTGGTAGACAACACACTGATGGCTAGCACTGGGAGTCAATACACTGATGGCTATCACTTGTAGTCAATACACTGAATGCTATCACTGGTAGACAACACACTGATGGCTATCACTGGTATTCAATACACTGATTGCTATCACTGGTAGACTACACACTGATGGCTATCACTGGTAGACAACACACTGATGACTATCACTGGTAGACAATACACTGATGGCTATCACTGGTAGTCAATACCCTGATTGCTATCACTGGTAGACAACACACTGATGGCTAGCACTGGGAGTCAATACACTGATGGCTATCACTTGTAGTCAATTCACTGATTGCTATCACTGGTAGACAACACACTGATGTCTATCACTGGTAGACAATACACTGATTGCTATCACTGGTAGACTACACACTGATGGCTATCACTGGTAGACAATACAGTGATGGCTATCACTTGTAGTCAATACACTGAATGCTATCACTGGTAGACAACACACTGATGGCTATCGCTGGTAGTCAATACACTGATGGCTATCACTTGTAGTCAATTCACTGATTGCTATCACTGGTAGACAACACACTGATGACTATCACTGGTAGACAATACACTGATGGCTATAACTTGTAGTCAATACACTGATTGCTATCACTGGTAGACAACACACTGATGACTATCACTGGTAGACAATACACTGATTGCTATCACTGGTAGACAATACACTGATGGCTATCACTGGTAGACGTTACACTGATGGCTATCAGTGATAGCAATCAGTGTATAGACTACCAGTGATAGCCATGAGTGTATCGTCTACCAGGGATAGCCATCAGTGTATTGTGTACCAGTGATAGCCATCAGTGGATCGTCTACCAGTGATAGTCAACAGTGTGTTGTCTACCAGCGATAGCCATCAGTGTATCGTATACCAGTGATAGCCATCGGTGTATCGTCTACCAGTGGTAGCCATCAGTGTATTGTGTACCAGTGATAGCCATCAGTATATTGACTACCAGTGATTTCTGTGTAGAAATAAAATCTACTATAGTTTATAGTAGATTTTATTTCTACACAATTGCTATCACTGGTAGTCAATACACTGATTGCTATCACTGGTAGTCAATACACTGATTGCTATCACTGGTAGACAATACACTGATGGCTATCACTGGTAGTCAATACACTGGTTGCTATCACTGGTAGTCAATACACTGATTGCTATCACTGGTAGACAATACACTGATGGCTATCACTGGTAGACGATACACTGATGGCTATCACTGGTAGACGATACACTGATGGATATCACTGGTAGTCAATACACTGATTGCTATCACTGGTAGTCAATACACTGATGGCTATCACTGGTAGACGTTACCCTGATGGCTATCACTGGTAGACGATACCCTGATGGCTATCACTGGTAGACGATACTCTGATGGCTATCACTGGTAGTCAATACCCTGATGGCTATCACTGGTAGTCAATACACTGATGGCTGGTAGACGATACACTGATGGCTATGACTGGTAGACAATACACTGATGGCTATCACTTGTAGACGATACACTGATGGCTATCACTGGGAGGCAATACACTGATGGCTATCACTGGTAGCCGATACACTGATGGATATCACTGGTAGTCAATACACTCATTGCTATCACTGTTAGTCAATACACTGATGGCTATCACTGGTAGTCAACACACTGATGGCTATCACTGGTAGACAACACACTGATGGCTATCACTGGGAAGCAATACACTGATGGCTATCACTGGTAGTCAACACACTGATGGCTATCACTGGTAGACAATACACTGATTGCTATCACTGGTAGGCAATACACTGATGGCTATCACTGGTAGCCAATACACCGATGGCTATCACTTGTAGTCAATACACTGATTGCTATCACTCGTAGACGATACCCTGATGGCTATCACTGGTAGACGATACCCTGATGGCTATCACTGGTAGACGATACCCTGATGGCTATCACTGGTAGTCAATACACTGATGGCTGGTAGACGATACACTGATGGCTATCCCTGGTAGACGATACACTGATGGATATCGCTGGTAGTCAATACACTGATTGCTATCTCTGGTAGTCAATACACTGATGGCTATCGCTGGTAGTCAATCCACTGATTGCTATCACTGGTAGACGATACACTGATGGCTGTCACTGGTAGACGATACACTGATGGCTGTCACTGGTAGACGATACACTGATGGCTGTCACTGGTAGACGATACACTGATGGCTACCACTGGTAGACGATACACTGATGGCTACCACTGGTAGACGATACACTGATGGCTATCCCTGGTAGACGATACACTGATGGCTATCGCTGGTAGACGATACACTGATGGCTATGACTGGTAGACGATAGACTGATGGCTATCACTGGTAGACAATACACTGGTGGCTATCACTTGTAGTCAATACACTGATTGCTATCACTCGTAGACGATACCCTGATGGCTATCACTGGTAGTCAATACACTGATTATGTCACTGGTCCTTTCACAACACTTAGAACAACATACTATTCTATCACTGGTAGTCAATACACTGATGACTATCACTGGTAGACGATACACAGATGGCTATCACTGGTAGACGATACCCTGATGGATATCACTGGTAGTCAATACACGGATTGCTATCACTGGTAGTCAATACACTGATGACTATCACTGGTAGACGATACACAGATGGCTATCACTGGTAGACGATACCCTGATGGCTATCACTGGTAGTCAATACACTGATGGTTATCACTGGTAGTCAATACACTGATTGCTATCACTCGTAGACGATACCCTGATGGCTATCACTGGTAGTCAATACCCTGATGGCTATCACTGGTAGTCAATACACTGATTATGTCACTGGTCCTTTCACAACACTTAGAACAACCTACTCTGTCTCCGGATTTTACCTGTAACACAATATTTGATGTTGAAATAGATAATAGGTTACATTTTAACACATTTATAGGTGTAGAGAATAGGCCATAGTGTTTTCATGTACAGGGCCATAGTGTGTATACAGGCACAGGGCCATAGAGTGTATACATGTGTAGGCCATGGTGCATGTTCATGCACAGGTCCATGGTGTGTATACATATACAGGTCCATAGAGTGTATACATGTACAGAGCCATAAAATGTATACATGTACAGGGTCAAAGAGTGTATAGGGCCATAAAATGTATAAATGTACAGAGCCAAAAAGTGGACATATACATGTACAGTGCTATAAAAATGTATACATGTACAGAGCCATAAGAGTGTATACATGTGCAGGCCATGGTGCATGTTCATGGACAGAGACATGGTGTGTATATGATACACAATGGGAGTAGAGGGTAATAGAAAAAGAATCATTCCCCTCTTGCGGGTGAGATAGGGGAATCTCAACCCTCTGGGAAAGATTCTTAAGTTGCTGGTAGACATTACACTGATTCTATCACTGGTAGTCAATACACTGATGACTATCACTGGTAGACGATACACAGATGGCTATCACTGGTAGACGATACCCTGATGGATATCACTGGTAGTCAATACACGGATTGCTATCACTGGTAGTCAATACACTGATTCTGTCACTGGACCTTTCACAACACTTAGAACAACATACTATTCTATCACTGGTAGTCAATACACTGATGGTTATCACTGGTAGTCAATACACTGATTGCTATCTCTGGTAGTCAATACACTGATGGCTATCGCTGGTAGTCAATCCACTGATTGCTATCACTGGTAGACGATACACTGATAGCTATCACTGGTAGACGATACACTGATGGCTGTCACTGGTAGACGATACACTGATGGCTGTCACTGGTAGACGATACACTGATGGCTGTCACTGGTAGACGATACACTGATGGCTATCCCTGGTAGACGATACACTGATGGATATCACTGGTAGTCAATACACGGATTGCTATCACTGGTAGTCAATACACTCATGGCTATCACTGGTAGACGATACACTCATGCCTATCACTGGTAGTCGATACACTGATGGCTATCACTGGTAGAAGATACACTGATGGCTATCACTGGTAGATGATACACTGATGGCTATCACTGGTAGTCAACACACTGATGGCTATCACTGGTAGACAATACACTGGTGGCTATCACTTGTAGTCAATACACTGATTGCTATCACTCGTAGACGATACCCTGATGGCTATCACTGGTAGTCAATACCCTGATGGCTATCACTGGTAGTCAATACACTGATGACTATCACTGGTAGACGATACACTGATGGCTATCACTGGTAGTCAATACACTGATTCTGTCACTGGTCCTTTCACAACACTTAGAACAACATACTCTGTCTCCGGATTTTACCTGTAACACAATATTTGATGTTGAAATAGATAATAGGTTACATTTTAACACATTTATAGGTGATGTTCAAATAATTTGTGACCTAAAATACAACGTATGACACTAACAGGTAACAATCTTGAAATGAAATGTGTGACCTTCTAACAATAATAACACTTTATCTTACAACACATTACTAATTTACTTTAAAAGTATATCTTCAAGCAATAATATGCTACCCTCAACTGTAATATATCATTTTCAAATTGATTTATGTGGCCTTCAGCACACAATATGTGACCTTTACACAAAATATGTGATCTTTACACACGATATGTGACCTTTACACACAATATGTGATCTTTACAGACAATATGTGACCTTTAACACAATATGTGACCTTTACACAATATGTGGCCTTCAGCACACAATATGTGACCTTTACACACAATATGTGACCTTTAACACAATATGTGACCTTTAACACGACCTTTAACACAATATGTGACCTTTAACACAAACTATTTAACTTTTCACACACAATATATAAATCACGATATATGACCTTTAGAACATGATATATGCGACCGTCTACGCACAATACCTTCAACACAAAATATCTGACTTTAAGCACCTAATGTGACCTTCAACACATAATATATGACTGTCAACACAAAATATGAAATTTGAACACAACTTTTCTTCCAAACACATTCAGACATGAACAACAACTGGTTTAGGAGCAGGTCATACCTTGATCAATACATTTTGTAAAGTATGTCTTCTGTGTAAAGAAAAGCAATGAAAAAAGGAAAGACTTACATTACCTGTAGATGCTAGTGAAGATGACTCATGTTAAGTCTTTATAGGAATATACCTGGATGTTGTAACGATAACGATGTCATACCTGTTTGTACTTAAAAATATTATAGAATTAACATACCTGTAGATGCTAATGATGATGACCTCATGCCTGGATCTCTGTGTAAGACTATCCCAGGTATCGTAAATATTGACACAGCTGTAGGAAAGAAACTTGCCATTAAACAACGTAACTATACAGATTTTATTTCTACACATAAACTATAGTAGATTTTATTTCTACACAGAAACTATAGTAGATTTTATTTGTACAAAGCAACTATATAGATTTTATTTCAACACATAAACTACAGTAGATTTTATTTCTACACATAAACTACAGTAGATTTTATTTCTACACAGAAACTATAGTAGATTTTATTTCTACACAGAAACTATAGTACCCTGGTAGATTTTATTTCTACACACAAACTACAGTAGATTTTATTTCTACACAGAAACTATACAGATTTTATTTCTACACAGAAACTACAGTAGATTTTATTTCTACACAGAAACTATACAGATTTTATTTCTACACAGAAACTATACAGATTTTATTTCTACACAGAAACTATAGTAGATTTTATTTCTACACAGAAACTATAGTAGATTTTATTTCTACACAGAAACTATAGTAGATTTTATTTCTACACATAAACTACAGTAGATTTTATTTGTACAAAGCAACTATATAGATTTTATTTGTACAAAGCAACTATTTAGATTTCATTTCTACACAGAAACTATGGTAGATTTTATGTGTTCAAAGCAACTATATAGATTTTATTTGTACAAAGCAACTATTTAGATTTCATTTCTACACAGAAACTATGATAGATTTTATGTGTTCAAAGCAACTATATAGATTTTATGTGTACACAGCAGCTATATAGATTTTATGTGTACACAGCAGCTATAGTAGATTTTATGTGTACACAGCAGCTATATAGATTGAACACAGAAATCCTTACAGATTAACTAAAACTTATATAAGTTTTAATTTATAGGGAAGATATATATGATAGATTTAACCCTTTCACCACTGTAGATCATGATGGATTCATCCAGATCAATTCATGGAAGAAGCTACTTAAGTTACATAGCGGTGAAAGGATTAACTCACCAAAGTACCTGTAGTCTTAGTTGGTGCATAGCAACTATGAAGTAGATATAATTTATTGAACATTACAATTATAAATCCTGAATACTTACTGTCTGGGAGACGATGTACACTTGGCCCGAGGGAGTTGAAGAAGGGACATTTTGTGCCGTCTGCTGCACAACATCTTCCTTTGGCCTCAAACTAACAATTACACGACAGAGTTACAAGTTTATAATAAGCTTATACGTATATGGAAGTTATGGCCCCATTTAATAGCCAATCAGAAAGGATAACTACAAGTGATACAACATGACTGTATGCCCGGCTAGTGATGTTGCACATGTCATCAAAACGTTTGGTCCCATTTTTTGATTAATTAATAACAACAATATTGTCCAGAATTCATTCGGCCAGTCAGAAATGAAAATTCAGACATTGAGACGTTTTAAGTCGGTAAAACATTTTTTCATAACTTGGAAGTAACAGAAATGGTTGTCATTGGTCATTATTTTAAGTGATGCATACATGATCTATACATACCATCTAATTATTCATATGATGGTGATGAAAAATGATATAGCACTTTCTGGACCCCTACCCCCCTTTATTCAAAATCACATTTTTTTGCCAAGGTAAGGTTATAAATGACCCCACAAAAAATCCCCAGTGGATTTCCCAGAGGGGTGGCCAGCCGAAATATGTTCTAGAAGGTCCATACATATGACTAAAGTGAGGCCACCCTTTGACAGCAGGGGGGTGCTCACTTAACCCCTCTGGCCCCTGGGGTACATGATGATTGATGAGATTATTCATATCTGACTGGCTGATTTAGGCACAAAAACGGAAGAACTGTTGACATACTTAAGCCAATATATAACAAGGTCACAGTGACCTACTTACCATTTATGTGATCCTTTTTTTGACACTTTTATTATTTGCAGCCTGAGTGGTACAATACATCAAAATGATTATGATACCATTTGTGATTTTAGTCCCCGATTTAACCCCCACATATCTTGGAATGGTTTACAAGCTGACCTTAATTTCATGTCATATCATGATGGCATAACCCCAATGTTTGTAAATATATATATAAAAAAAGAAAATTATTGGTAATAGCCGGCGGAAGGCCCAAACTGGTACCCATCCTTTATGTAAACTATGTAAAATATCAAACACCCGACCAAGTTTGTATGAACACGACCGTCTTCGACACTCACCTTGAGAAGTTTTGCTAAGAGATCTAAGCCATCACCATCCAACCTGAAACCAAAGGATGCTATCAATTATTTACTCGTTTGGTACCCATTAGGTGTTGTATTGCCTTCTTATTGTCCAGATTTGCTTTAGTTTAACAGACCTCTGGGTCCAGTTGTTCAAAAAGTGGTTAGCTTAATAATTTTGAACAATATTTTTCAACCTTAAATAGTTTTGTCAATGGACAAGGTAAAATCTCACAATTTGCATGTAAATTTACTCTACCAAATAATTGATATCTGGAGAGTGCATTGTTATCAATTCAATAGTTGAGTTTTAAAGAAACACAAAAATAAAATTTGCTCTAATCACAGATTAAGCTAATTACCTTTTAACAGCTGGGCCCTGATCAGTGCAGAGACCTCTACAATACTATTCTTGCACAGATAAATCCAACAGGTACTAGAAGTCCATTATGTACATATTTTTTGTCATTTAAATCTTAGAAAATATAGATTTACTGCAATATTTCCTCTCAACATGTTATTTCCATGAAACAACTTTAGGCGAAATATATACACATATACAATAGCTTCTCATATATAGACTAAAATTTTATCTTTTGTCAAGATTTATTTTTTGCTATATTGCTGTGGATAGAGGCAGCAATGCCTGCATCCACTAATATTTTAGTACATTCTGTTTAATTCTCGCTTAGATACACTGTTGATTGAAGCCGATAAACGTCCGATTAAGGTTGTTTGAGCACAGGTAATTGTACCACTGGTGTTTTAAGGTTGTTTGAGCACAGGTAATTGTACCACTGGTGTTTTACCTGGGAGCCACGTTAATGAGAGGTTCTGGATCATAGTGAGGGAAGTTATAAGACAAGAAGTCCTCATTTTTGTTAATTCCTGGAAACGTTTCCTCAACAGGTGTACCCAAAATCTTGAATATATAATGCAGTTCATCCTCTACGGTAGAGCCAGGGAACAGTGGCCTGCCACAGGCCATCTCATAGAATATACAACCGACTCCCCTGTAAGATAGAGTACAGTAAATCATAGAATATACAACCCACTCCCCTGTAACATAGAGTACAGTAAATCATAGAATATACAGCCAACTCCCCTGTAACATAGAGTACAGCAAATCATAGAATATACAGCCAACTCCCCTGTAACATAGAGTACAGCAAATCATAGAATATACAGCCAACTCCCCTGTAACATAAAATACAGTTATACTAAAATATGCAGCGGACTCCCCTGTAACATAAAATACAGTAGTTAATCATAGAATATACAGCCAACTCCCCAGTAACATAGAGTACAGCAAATCATAGAATATACAGCCGACTCCCCTGTAACATAGAGTACAGTAAATCATAGAATATTTAGCCAACTCCCCTTTAACAAAAAATACAGTAAATCATAGAATATACAGCCCACTCCCCTGTAACATAGAGTACAGCAATTCATAGAATATACAGCCGACTCCCCTGTAACATAGAGTACAGTAAATCATAGAATATTTAGCCAACTCCCCTTTAACAAAAAATACAGTAAATCATAGAATATACAGCCCACTCCCCTGTAACATAGAGTACAGCAAATCATAGAATATACAGCCGACTCCCCTGTAACATAGAGTACAGCAAATCATAGAATATACAACTAACTCCCCTATAACACAAGTACATTCAGTACTAAATACACAATAAAGTGATCTGTATGACATCAATATTCTAAAGACCTTATGTCATATGAAGTCAATGAAAGGTCATTGTTAGACGTGTACACATGTGTACTTACCACATATCAATGGAGGTGGAGTATTCTGTTGATCCCAGTAAAACATCAGGAGGACGATACCTGTCAAATAAACATCGAACATTAAATCACAGTAAAACATCAGGAGGACGATACCTGTCATAGAAACATCAAACATTAAATCACAGTAAAACATCAGGAGGATGATACCTGTCATATAAACATCGCACATTAAATCACAGTAAAACATCAGGAGGACGATACCTGTCATAGAAACATTGAACATTAAATCACAGTAAAACATCAGGAGGACTATACCTGTCATAGAAACATCGCACATTAAATCACAGTAAAACATCAGGAGGACGATACCTGGCATAGAAACATCGAACATTAAATCACAGTAAAACATCATGAGGACGATACCTGTCATAGAAACATCGAACATTAAATCACAGTAAAACATCATGAGGACGATACCTGTCATAGAAACATCGAACATTAAATCACAGTAAAACATCATAAGGACGATACCTGTCATAGAAACATCAAACATTAAATCACAGTTTAGGAAGAAGATACCTGTCATATAAACATTGAACATTAAATCACAGTAAAACATCAGGAGGACGATACCTGTCATAGAAAAAGTTTTCATTTTAGCTCGCCTCTAAAACTCATGTATACGTAAGAACCTATATATAATACACTAAAGTACCAATATGTCACGAGGGCAGTATCACATTACAAATTAAACACGGAACACATGGGAGTACTTACCATAAAGTGACCACTTCATTTGAATATGTCTTGGTAGGTATTGACTTGGCCCTGGCTAAGCCTGAAAATTAAAGTGAGGCTTTAAATACTGATTGACAACTTCTCATATTTAACAAGAGGTAGTAGTCAAGTTCATTCTGGTGTAACTTCCAAGACAGAACGTCTTCTACATCCCATAATAATTTTGATAAATTTGATAATTTTGACATATCAAACAAAACCACTTGCTCATTGTTTTTTTCATCGCATCAGGACTAATTGCTTAACAGTGATATATGTAGCAAATTGAGTTTTATCGAATTCTATTCAGTATTCAGGATTTGTACAAGCATTATTTAAGGATTGACCTTCATTTTGATAGTATATACGATAGTTTGAACGAAGTTGGCAATGAACATTTTCTATGGTGCACGTTAGCACTCCATAAAGAATACGTTTGTTGCCAACTGCGTTCAAACTACCGTATACGCCATCAAAATGAAGGTCGATCCTTATATATATATTTACATCATAAATAATGTTCAAACGCTATACAAAGAAAATACAGTCGAAGTGGGTCGTGACAATGGTAACTACGGTAGCCATGGTAAGTAGGAGGATAGAGTTCCAGTGAATCTACATCTATATATGGGTAAATTTAGAAAATGGGTAGTGAACAACACTATTTTTCTTCTCTTCATCACTTAAAAAGTTTGAATAAGTAATATAGGTAGCACTTCAAACATTTTTATTTAAGTTATTACGGTCTTTATGTACACAAATTGACACCCTTCTCTGGTAGTGATGCGATCTAAAGTCGTGTTTATCGTCAAAGAATTTTGAATGTGCATCCATGGAATAAAAAGTTTGCCAGCGTCCCTTTAAATTTGTTGTATAATCGGAAATAATAGATCCCGAATATGTTTCATGTTTTTTTTATGTTGAAGGAACCAAACAATGGCTGTCATCAAACAGTTATCTTGCTGAAGCGTGAATGGCGCCATATTTGAAACAGATATCAATCCGCTGAGCCTTTTTTCATTGGGAAGGGAGGGATGTAAATATAATGATATAACTCCTTGCTGTATACATGAGGATTATGAACTAAGTGTGAAATGCGACATGTTTTGTGGCACATGAGAACTGACTCCCCCCCCCCCCCCCCCCCCCCCCCCCCCGTGCTGTAACTCTGAGGTAACAGACTTGGTGTGGTATGTGACACATATTGAACTGGTGCTGTGACCTTTAGGGTATATACCTACTCTCTTTTTCTAATACTCATATTTACAAAGTTTCACCAAATAGTGTTAAGCATTTTAGCTGTAGAAGATCATTTCAAAAAATTTAAAAACCGGACTAATTGATGTGAGTTAGACCATGAGATTTAGACTGACTTGTGTGTAGTGCGTTACACACTGTTTTCTTGTAATACTCAAATCTCAAAAGATCACCAAATAATAGAAGTGAAATGATTTGACCTTTGACCCATATCTGTGACCTTGACTTTGAAGTATTTACAGTCCTGTGCGGTAACAAAATTGTCTTTTGGTATAACACCCACAGTTCCCCTGTGAACTGAGAATTACACAATATGATAGTAACATCTCTCTTTACTTTGTATGGGAACATCATGATACCACCAACACATGGACATACCAAACCTTTGACCAAATGGAAGGGCAGAACTCAGCAGCTACTTGGTTGAGAGTGAGGTAATTATGTTGTTGAGTAAAACGTCCTGATTTCTACATGTCAGTGTAATGTCATCATGTTATTAAACACAATTCCCACAAAGGAATGACCATGGTTTGCCCATAATTTGCTCAATATGATGTACATCTCACTTGACTTAATTAAGTCATTCAGTACACAGGTAAAAAGACAACTTACCAAAGTCAGCCAATTTGAGTTCTCCTCTCTCGTTGATAAGAAGATTCTGAGGTTTCAGGTCCCTGTGTAAAACTTGTCTTTTATGACAGTAGGCTAAGCCTCGTAATAATTGGAACAAAAATATCTGTAAAAGAATAAAAAATAAATACCAAAAGGTGAGCATCTTTATGCATAAACATGTCTAAAATGGATTTCACACGATATCAAATGTTAATACCTAACAGCGAGTATGACATTGTACTAAACTAATCGGAATACATAACATTGCATAATTAAATACACATCTACACCAACTTCATAATATTATGACAAAAGTAAACATTCTATCGCGACATAGTCACTGCCATACATACATACCTTAGCATTTGTCATGCTCATTATGTTTCCACAGTCGTCCATGTACTGTTTGAGATCTTTTTCCTGCAAAAAATAACCGAGGTGAATATTAGAAATGCATAGCCATGACAACCGTATATATGGACATATTTTGATGCAATTTTGCACACACCCCCCCCCCCATAACTGCCATCTATTATTCATGCAAAATCACTGTCTATAGTCAGAAAAATCTCTGTTAGGTAAATACTGTGTACCAGGAATGTTTGCCCAGTGAAACTTTCATCCTTCTTCCTGATTTAAATTTTCCCAGTGTAAATATCGCCCTCCTTCACATAATAATAATATACAACATTTGATATAGTGCCCAATCTAGCTAACATAAGCCACTCTAAAGTGCTTAAAATAAAATAAATTTATATATTATGTTGTCTACCTATATAATGAGAAATTCACCCTTATTATACGGAGGGCAAAAATGGGAAAAATTAAACTGAGGCGAAAATTTCCTGGTATACATTATACATATTAGTTATCGAAAACACAATGTGCCTGATTTTGTTTAGAGTTACACTATATTTGTACCTACCATGTATTTCAATATGAGAGTGCGAAACTTTTATGTGTGGGAAATGTCATTAAAGGTCATGATAATTGTACCTTTTTGGCTCTACAAAATGTAATATTTTGACCTGCAGTGTTTTCAGTCCATGGAATTTTAAAACAAATTTGCTATGTCACCCTGAATGGTTTTAAAAGGTACACAAAAGCAACATTACCTTTATTTTGCCTAATATTTATTTTTCCCATAAAAATGTGTTCAACAGCGATTTCAAATTCAAGTAACACACAAACAATTATTTATGCACTGCAAGAAACTAACATATAGATTAAAACATGAATAATGTCCTTGAAAATACATACAGGAAGCTCAGTTCCTGAAATTTTGCGAGTGAGACACCCATCACCCCTCCCCAAGCCGTGTCTGTGTTGATTTCAACACATGTTTAATTCTTCCCCGGTTAAACTAAAATTCCCCCAGTATTTGATTTAATCCAAAGTTAAATTCTCCACAAACTGAATTTCCCTCTGTGTTGAATTCATCCTCTTGTTCAACAGTGAAAGGAAATAAGAGAATAAAAGTATCTATTTTGCGTACCAGGTATTTCAATTCTAGAGTTAACAACCGGTATGTGGGGGATTTCATTTAGGGCCATGTTATTTGTACCTACCAGGTATTCAAAGACTAGAGTGAGCGACTTCTCTGTGTGAATGATGTCATGTAGGGTCACAATGTTACTGTGTTTAAGCTCCCTGAGCAGCGACACTGAAACAGAGGATAAGAACAGGTGAAAAACATGTGAAAAACAATAAAATCTTAACTCAAGCACCACATATAATAGAACAAGAGTCTGACTGTAAGCTTACATATCAACGCAGTAACAGAGGCTGACTGCTTACCTACAAGTATAGTGGTTTAGGGGTAGACTAGAACTGTCCACACACCTTCCAATAAAGCAGTACAAGGGAAACTTCATATTTACATGTATAGTGGTTTAGGGGTAGACAACATACCTTTATGTACAGTGGTTAGGAGGCAGACTACATACCTTCACGTATAGCAGTGCAAGGGGCCCCTTCTTCGTGCTCCAAACGGATTTCTTTGAGGGCGACCAGGTTGTCAGTCAGTAGACTTCTGCCTTTGAACACTGTGGCATAGGTACCCTGGCAAGCAAACACAACTGTTACAATATCTGCAGTATCTCTACATAAATGTTTGATTAAGAAATAAAAGTAATGTTCCCAGAGTGCTTCCTTCAATATCATCACATTAATAGCAAATGTGTCGATAACGATTTTCGCTAGTTTTTTAACCAGGTTCATTCTGTACCTTCATGTAGGGTTATTTTCCCATCTTAAACTTGTTTTTGATATAGGTAAGTTAAATCTATAACTATACAACATAGCATAGTGTCCCCCGATGTAGATATATTGGACAAAGACTGATATCATAACATTTAAGTCTACATCTTATTTGAAGGCTTACACTAAGTGACCCTTCGGAGCCACACTTTCTCGAAAAACCAAACTGCGATCTTCATCATCTAATCTCATCATTTGATGAAACCACTAAGTTTTAGAGGAGAGGGTTTTTGAAGTGTTTGTACTCTTTGACACATTTGTTCCAACCCTCAGCTGCCTGAGTGGTCAACCCCTTCTTAAGTTTATATTCTGATCCTCATCATCTAAGTATCACTTTAGGAAATGATGTTCCAAATCCAACAGTGAATTCCAGAGAATATGTCATTTAAAAGTTTTGAACTAAGTGACCCCTAATGGTACTGCCCAGGAGCTCTTTGGAGGGGTCGCCCCCCTGGGTTTTTTTTAGGGGGAGGGGGGGGGGGGGGGGCCTNTATTCTTGAGTACAGATTCTAATTCCCACCATACGATGATGATTGCCACATCAAAATCTGACAGATGGTTTATGAGAAATTAAAAAGTATGATTATTTGAAGACAATATAGATGACAGCCAAGAGAAAAATAAAGCAGTCGAAAAAGGTCACATGTGTAATTCAGGGAAGCCAAGTTGGGCAATGTCAAAACCCCCTCTGGCTGCTTCTATAATGTTCTTTAAAACAGATGATAATGCAGAATAATAATTTAAACCAAAGCTATGATTTTTCTTGAACAATTACTGTTTATATATACAATATCACACAAACAATTTTTTTGTTTTTTATTTAGTTAACCAAACAAGGTAACAGCAGTTGATTTCCATTGCCAAAATTAACTCGTGCTATGTACCTGAAAACAATGCATTGATATACATACCTCTCCAAGTTTATCTAACTTTGTGTAAGATTCTATTTTTCCAAATCCTATTTCAGACTGTAAACAAAAAAAAGAACAAGTTACATGATAAATAAGGTCAAATTGTACAAAATCAATATTGCTGAATGTATATTCCATCAATAGACGAAACATTTGCTGTTCAATAATAGAATTTTCAGTAATGTTCATTTGTACAAGAATAAACCTCAAAATGAAACATTAAAGGTGTATAGTATTCCTAAGTTGTGTTTTTCTCCAAAAACATTTATTAAAAACTGTCCTTGACTGACCAGTGATTTACGTCGAGAGCGCCTGCTCAGCTGTCCCTCGGGACTGAGACTTTGTCTGGCCAGGAAATGTCCAGGTAGGCGCATGTCAGCAGGTAATGACAGTCGTTTAGTGACTTCCTGTAAAATATAGTATATACAGGGGGTGTTACTGTGACTTCCTGTTAAATATAGAATATACAGAGGGTGTTACTGTGAGTTCCTGTTAAATATAGAATATACAGAGGGTGTTACTGTGACTTCCTGTTAAATATAGTATATACAGAAGGTGTTCCTGTGACTTCCTGTTAAATATAGTATATACAGAGGGTGTTACTGTGACTTCCTGTTAAACATAGTATATACAGAGGGTGTTACTGTGACTTCCTGTTAAGTATAGTATATACAGAGGGTGTTACTGTGACTTCCTGTTAACTATAGAATATACAGAGGGTGTTATTGTGACTTCCTGTTAAATATAGTATATACGGAGGGTGTTACTGCGACTTCCTGGTAAATACAGAATTTACAGATCTAGACATGGGTAAAATGAAATGACAGGACATTTAAACAGGAGTGGTTTTCTGAAGGTGTATAAAATTACTGCTCTTTATATTGTTTTGTTCCAATTCAAACACTTACCCATTACTCCTGTACTTTTATAAAGGGCTGGCAGGAAAAATACAATATCTATGTAATTATTAAAAGAAAGGGGTATAATGTTTGTAGATGGAGATTCTGTATGTGAAATTCTAAAATAACGTTATACCATATCAAAATGTTTTTTAATTTGAATTAAAAATTGAATCAAATTACTATGTGCCTGTACAACAGATGATAATTATACTTGACTGTCCCTGAGCAGGTGTGAGAGTAAAGTTATACATGTAGATAGCGTGAGGAGATCCAGAGGAGATCATGTTACATAAAACATCAGTAATGAGATCCTTTATAGGGGAACAGCACACACCAGGGGGAGTATAGTGACAGTAAACAGCTGTGTACAGGTACATTATACAATTAATATTATCACTGCCAACAAAATAGAAACTGCTAAGTGTTAAGTTAAATATATAAGTGCATCCTATTGACACTTATTTATCACAGCTTTCTGAAAACCATATCAGTACATCTTGTTGTAATACAGGTCAAAGTCACTTTATCACATAATATTTAGTACATTTAATCCAAACTATTCATAAGTCACATCAGTACATCTGGTCCCACATGTCACTGTCAATATAAAGTCACATCAGTACATCTGGTCCCACATGTCACTGTCAATATAAAGTCACATCAGTACATCTGGTAATACAGGTCACTGTCAATATAAAGTCACATCAGTACATCTGGTAATACAGGTCACTGTCAATATAAAGTCACATCAGTACATCTGGTAATACAGGTCACCGTCAATATAAAGTCACAACAGTACATCTGGTAATACAGGTCACTGTCAATATAAAGTCACATCAGTACATCTGGTAATACAGGTCACTGTCAATATAAAGTCACATCAGTACATCTGGTAATACAGGTCACTGTCAATATAAAGTCACATCAGTACATCTGGTAATACAGGTCACTGTCAATATAAAGTCACATCAGTACATCTGGTAATACAGGTCACTGTCAATATAAAGTCACATCAGTACATCTGGTAATACAGGTCACTGTCAATATAAAGTCACATCAGTACATCTGGTAATACAGGTCACTGTCAATATAAAGTCACATCAGTACATCTGGTAATACAGGTCACTGTCAATATAAAGTCACATCAGTACATCTGGTAATACAGGTCACTGTCAATATAAAGCCACATCAGTACATCTGGTCCCACATGTCACTGTCAATATAAAGTCACATCAGTACATCTGGTAATACAGGTCACTGTCAATATAAAGCCACATCAGTACATCATGTCCTACAGGTCACCGTCAATATAAAGTCACAATAGTACATCTGGTAATACAGGTCACTGTCAATATAAAGTCACATCAGTACATCTGGTCCTACACGTTATAGTTCTTAAATCAAATTAATTCACTTAATTTAGTTAGTTTTACTGTACACTGTTCCTGACAGTCAATGTAATTCAAAGTGTTGACTTAAAGTAATACTGACTACCCTGGTACATTTGATTGCCTCACAAAAGGAACAAGAAAATATTTGTATAATAAAAATGTCATGCCCATGTTTGGCACCTGATTTGATGGAAATGAAGCTGTATCTACATGTAGGTCACAGTGACATACATTTATTTTGTAAATAGTCTTTCCAAGATATTTTAAGATTAGACCAACCAGCTGAAGATGTAAACACTCTGTACCCTCTCGCATATAAGTCACTATAGATCATGTGTATGGCTATTGACTTAAAATGAACAATGGGGTATCATAGGCAAGAATGTTACCTACTGATAACTCAATATAGTACAGTAAAATACTTAGTATAAGTGAATGGATTACAGGTAAGACTATTGATTTTACAGGTAAAAATGCTGACTAGTGGCGACAGGCAGAGGTAAATTTGATTACAGGTAATCAAGGCTATATGGGACGTACATATTAACATAAAACGATTCGCATGCTGCTTCCCAATTTGCAAGGTAATTTGCAGCTCAAAGAGACTTTATTAAAACTCTTTGTCTGATGACTAAATACTATTGATTATTACGATAATTACTGTCAATTGATGTAAACGAATAAAATATGTCAAGGGGAAAAATAAATCATTATGGGTACAAACATGTGTGAAAAATATGTAGTCTGTGTAGATAAAATGTATAGTCTGTGTAGACAAACATGTACAGTCTGTGTAGACAAACATGTACAGTCTGTGTAGACATGCATTTATAGTCTGTGTAGACAAACATGTACAGTCTGTGTAGACAAACATGTACAGTCTGTGTAGAAAAACATGTAGTCTGTGTAGCCAAACATGTACAGTCTGTGTAGACAAACATGTACAGTCTATGAAGACAAACATGTACAGTCTGTGTAGACAAACATGTCCAGTCTGTGTAGACAAACATGGACAGTCTGTGTAGACAGACATGTATGGTCTGTGTACACAAACATCAACAGTCTATCAAGACAAACATGTACATGTTTGTCTGCACAGGCTATACATGTTTGTCTACTCCGACTGTACATGTTTGGCTACACAGACTACATGCTTTTCTACACAGACTGAACATGTTTGTCTACACCGACCATACATGTTTGTCCACACAGACTGTACATATTTGTCTACATTGACTGTTCATGTTTGTCTACACCGACCATACATGTTTGTCCACACAGACTGTACATTTTTGACTTCACTGACTATACATGTTTATATACACAGACTATAAATGCATGTCTACACAGACTGTTCATGTTTGTCTACACTGACTGTACATGTTTATCTACACAGACTACATGCTTTTCTACACAGACTGAAAATGTTTGTCTACACAGGCCATACATGTTTGTCCACACAGACTGTACATGTATGGCTACACAGACTACATTTTTTTCTTCACAGACTGTACATGCTTGTCTACACAGACTATACATGTTTGTCTACACTGACTCTACATGTTTGTCTACCCTGACTGTACATGTTTGGCTACACAGACTTCATGTTTTTCTACACAGACCATATATGTTTGTCTACCCTGACTGTACATGTTTGGCTACACAGACTGTAGATGTTTGTCTACATAGACTGTATATGTTTGTCTACACAGCCTATATATGTTTGTCTACCCTGACTGTACATGTTTTCTACACAGACCATACATGTTTGTCTACACAAACATGTACAGTCAATGTAGACAAACATGTACAGTCTGTGTAGACAAACATGTATGGTCTGTGTAGACAAACATTACAGTCTGTGTAGACAAACATGTACAGTCTGTGTAGACAAATATGTACAGTCTGTGTAGACAAACATGTACAGTCTGTGTAGACAAACATGTACAGTCTGTGTAGACAAACATGTACAGTCTGTGTGGACAAACATGTATGGTCTGTGTAGACAAACATGTACAGTCTGTGTAGACAAACATGTACAGTCAATGTAGACAAATATGTACAGTCTTTGTATATGAAAAGTCATTCATTAAGAGTAGATGTAGTTAAAGTTGACAAACATATATTATCAGCCAGACAGACTGACAATGACACAATTATTCACATAGGATATTAACATTTCCTGGCATGAATGTGTACCTAGAAAGACCTACAAAAGTTCAAAAAATATATACACAAAAAATTGGGAAAGCAGACAGAGAGACAAAACAGATATAGACAGACAAGTACAGACAGACAGACAGACAAGTACAGACAGTCAGACAGACAAGTACAGACAGTGAGACAGACAAGTACAGACAGTCAGACAGACAGTGAGACAGACAAAACAGATATAGACAGACAAGTACAAACAGACAGACAGATAAGTACAAACAGACAAGGACAGACAGACAGACAGACAAGTACAGACAGACAGACAGACAGACAGACAGACAGACAGACAGACAGACAGACAGACAGACAGACAGACAGACAGACAGACAGACAGACAGACAGACAGACAGACAGACAGACAGACAGACAGACAGACAGACAGACAGACAGACAGACAGACAGACAGACAGACAGACAGACAGACAGACAGACAGACAGACAGACAGACAGACAGACAGACAGACAGACAGACAGACAGACAGACAGACAGACAGACAGACAGAGAGACAGACAAATGAGAATTGAAAGAGACGACATACTGTCCGCTATGTCAAAAGAAGCAGAGACAAACCTAGCAGTATACAGGTGTACAGGATGGAAAGTAAAAGTGGATGATCAGCCAGCATACGATATACCATTTGGCAGTAGAGCTGGTTACCTTTTGGAGTTGCACTAATGTTTCTCCTTCATCAGAATCTATATCCAACTCAGAATCAGAACGCTCCATTCTCAGACTGCCTGGCTAGTCAATACTAGCGCACACATTATATGACTCTGTGCAGATACAGGGTGTCCGGCTAACACACCAGTTCTCTAGACAGTGGCCAGATCAGGCCTATAACGTGGAGATTGTGTAACAGTCCCTGTACCTTACCACAATTGTACAATTGTCTGACTTAACTTAACAACCCAACATTATAAATACATGCCTGAGCAATTACGAACATACAATTTGATCTCAATAATAAACATGAAAGAAGGATGTGTTGTATCCCTGTCCGGCCTGACTAGTGTGTATACAGAAGGCTATATAGCAAGGGCTTCCCCACATCATTAGCACTTTCAGGCATTTCAAACTTTTAAACAATGCAGGCAACAAGTTGGCATGGTTACAATGATGTAAAAACTGCTGAAGGTCATGTATATTATGTCTGTGTGTGTGTCATTTTCATAGCACACATATAATATGTCTGTGTGTTGACATACAAACTGGTGTCTGACTTATATTTATCTGATATTTATTGATATATAAACTGGAGTGTTATAATAGTCTGGATGTCATTACCTGTCTACTGTAGTTTGGGTGCCTTGTCTAACAGACTTGCATGTGGCTATAGTCTAATGTTACTACATACATATTTTATATCAGTGTGCTTACATTCTGATGTAATTATAAAACATTGTTTCAGGCTGTAAATCTGAAAGCTGTTCCCTCCTGTTTGATTTTTTGCTATCTTCCCTATTAAATTAGAAGGCAAATTCAACACAAGGCAAACTCCTGGTATATATATATAGTAACTAAACAGAATTGTATCAGACTATAAGTGGGTCAATACAACATTGGCTGAATTTGTTTTAAAGTTCACAAGGCAAAATAGAAATTGGCAGGGAAGAACTATTATGGTTTATGTACACTTCTGCAAGTCTATGTCAAACAGCCAAGTCCTACATACATTTCAATCAACTGGAACCAAGTACATATCTCATATTATATAGTACTTTCATAATATGGTGATTTTTTTCTTATCACTGCTCTCACACAATCCAGTACTGTTCATGTATCACACAGTAATGTTCTCATATCACACAGAACTGTTCTCATATCACACATAAATGTTCTCACATCAAACAGAACTGTTCTCATCTCACGCAGTACTGTTCTCGTATCATACAGTACTGTTCTCAAATAACACAGTACTGTTCTCACATAACACAGTACTGTTCTACAGTACTGTTCTCACTTCACACAGTACTGTTCTCAAATAACACAGTACTGTTCTCACAAAACACAGTACTGTTCTCACATAACACAGTACTGTTCTACAGTACTGTTCTCACTTCACACAGTACTGTTCTCAAATAACACAGTACTGTTCTCACAAAACACAGTACTGTTCTCACATAACACAGTACTGTTCTACAGTACTGTTCTCACTTCACACAGTACTGTTCTCAAATAACACAGTACTGTTCTCACAAAACACAGTACTGTTCTCACATCACACAGTACTGTTCTCAAATCACACAGTAATGTTCTCAAATCACACAGTACTGTTTCTCACATCACACAATACTGCTCTCACATCACAAAGTTACTGTTCTCATATCATGCATGACTGCTCTCACATCACACAGTACTGTTCTCACATAACACAGTAACTGTTCTCACATCACACATGACTGCTCTCACATCACACAGTACTGTTCTCACATCACACATTACTGCTCTCACAACACACAGTAAGTATATTACATCACACAGTAGTTCTCACATCACATAGTACTGTTCTCATATCATGCACGACTGCTCTCACACCACACAGTACTGTTCTCACATCACACTGGACTGTTCTCACATCACTCAGTACTGTTCTCATATCACACATGACTAATCTCACAACTTACAATACTGTATAACTTCACTAAGTTCTGCTTTTACATGACACAGTACTGTTCTCACATTACACAGTACTGTTCTCACATCACACAGTACTGTCCTCACATCACACATGACTGCTCTCACAACACACAGTACTATTCTCGCATCACATAATTACTGTTCTCACATCACACATAACTGTCTTCACATATCACATATGACTGCTCTCACAACACACAGTACTGTTCTCACATCACACAGTACTGTTTTCCCATCAGACAGTACTGTTTTCCCATCAGACAGTACTGTTCTCACATCACACAGTACTGTTTTCCCATCACACAGTACTGTTTCTCACATCACACAATACTGCTCTCACATCACAAAGTTACAGTTCTCATATCACATATGACTGCTCTCACATCATACAGTACCTTTCTCACATCATACAGTACTGTTCTCATATCACGCATGACTGCTCTCACACCACACAGTAAGTATATTACATCACACAGTAGCTCTCACATCACATAGTACTGTTCTCACATCACTCAGTACTGTTCTCATATCACACATGACTAATCTCACAACTTACAATACTGTATAACTTCACTAAGTTCTGCTTTTACATGACACAGTACTGTTCTCACATTACACAGTACTGTTCTCACATCACACAGTACTGTCCTCACATCACACATGACTGCTCTCACAACACACAGTACTATTCTCGCATCACATAATTACTATTCTCACATCACACATAACTGTCTTCACATATCACATATGACTGCTCTCACAACACACAGTACTGTTCTCACATCACACAGTACTGTTCTCAAATCACACAGTACTGTTTTCCCATCAGACAGTACTGTTTTCACAACACACATGACTGCTCTGATAGTACACTACAGTTCTAGCAATACCTAGTAATATACTGTCAATATACATTTCTTTTAACATTGTTAAATTAAATCTGCAATGAGTGTATTCAACCTAGAAAACATTCTAATGAATAAACAAGGATATACAGAAATCTGCCATGTAATATTTTATGTGACCTTTGACCTAACTATTATCTGATTTATAGTAGTTCGTTATTGCCTTTGCCTTCCATTGAAGATCTTTAAATGCAGTCAAGTTTAACATCCATGTTGATTTCCCTTAGAAGCAATCAGGACACTTTAGGCATGTTTGTTGTGTATACATCAAACCGGATGTAAGGGATTGCATTTAACACGAACATATGGTTTCATCAATAGTTATACAATGTTCACAAAAACATACAGACAGAAATCAGACATGGCCTTCATAGTCCTGTTATGAAAGATTTGAGAGATTATAATACTGATCACTTTACCTGGTTGTATCGCCTCTGTCGATGCCGGAGTTTGACGGGGGACACCATGTCCTCTCGCTCACTTGACGTTCCCGAGATCTCCTCACTCTCACCATCAGATGTGATCCGAAGGTTTTCATGAACTATTCCTATAATATACAAGAATATAAATTTATTTTCTCAGTATACTGAACCTTGAATCAAAATCACATCACGCGTCATAACAGGTTTTTCATTTAGAACTGCAGGCAGCAGGCCAAAATGATTGGTTCAGTTCCGATGCTGGCCAGTTCAAAAAAAAAATCATGTATATATCTCATACGTAATATTAGAAAAGATGGCTGGTTAGAAATGTCATTTGATCGGAATGAGTGTTCAAATACAAGTTACAGAAAATCCTGCATATTATTTACTTTTCATCTATGCAGGATTGGACATCCAATTTGCTGTTTAGATATTTTTTACATCTGTACATGTGCCAGTAGTCATGTAGACATTCTCACATAACCAGGTGATTAATATGTACGCAGATGTTAAAAGAAGTTCTCCCATCAAAAGAAAAATTGTTTACACAGTTTTAATGTAAATGAATCAGGCCTGCCAGAATAACCATGGTTACCAGTATACAACATATGTATGTAACCATGGGAAGAATAACAACTTCACAAAAGAGTGAAAATTACATGCTAATAATATGTGTCCTGTTTGTAAGCCATTTCAATGTATCAACTGCATGAATAAAGTTAATATAACATATTGTTAATCATATACATGTAGATAAATAAATGCAACTTTCTAATTATATATACATGTCTAATCATTTCAGAATACTGTATGGAAGGGTCTTTTTCATGGGGTCTTTTTTCTTATAACATAATAAATTCTGGTCTCCTTTTATGTTCTTTTATCAAAATACAAAGAAATACTTTAATTCTGAAAATTGCCAAGAATAGCAAAGATATTAGGTAAATTATTCACATTTCTGTTATATATGTTGTACAGATGACTTAAATGGTGAACTGATGACAAAACATATGGTTTTATAAACATTTCACATCATCAACAGTGTTTTTTTCTACTTGAATTTTACAACAGCCTGTTTCTACATCATTTGGGAAAATATATTTTTATTGAAACTGGAAAGATATCCCTCGTTGTTTTTCTTTTTCATTTATGAAAATTTAGCATGTTTTGTTAGGGGAAACAGTTTTTATTCGGTTGAAGCATTTTAGCTAGATCTATAGGCATGTTTACTTATTTGTGTTTAATTTAGAAATAGTGTTTTGGAGTTTTCTTAAGTAACCTAAATCAAGACATTACAACACATATGAGACACCATGGTTACCATTGATTTAAGGTAAACAAAGTGGCTCCTTGGGAGGTTACTCGCCTCACATACATGTAGAGACGCTATATATAGTCACTGACACAAACACAATCAACAAACATCCAGTTGTGTTAACATAACAGTTATACAGTATCACCAATCATCTCTTTACTGTCGGGCTACCGTTATGTTATTCACGAGGTCTGTAAATTACCTGGGAGCAATTAGTCCCATCTACGACAGTTTTACAGTCTCTTTAATTATGTGTAACATGCATTGTAAAATTGGACATGTTGCAAAATATACTGATCAGAATTTGAATATATACAATGTACTATATTTCATGTGAGTATTCCGAATTTTCTTCATTCCGTAATGTTGACTAACCAATTAACCCTATCACACTTGTGTGTGTGGGCTATAATATGCACAAACAGTTGTTGAATTGCATGAGTGTTACACAATGTGATGGGGATGTGCCCGCAATATTTGCAGCATGTGTACCAATATTTTTCGTACATTTTACATGAGCGATCGCCAAACAAAATATTCCCAGGTACAACCCCTTCATTATAGATTATCTGTATGTTCTCAAGGTACAACCTCATCACTCTAGTTACCTGTGTATTCCAAGGTACTACCTCATCACTCTAGTTACCTGTGTATTCCAAGGTCCTACCTCATCACTCTAGTTACCTGTGTATTCCAAGGTACTATCTCATCACTCTAGTTACCTGTATGTTCTCAAGGTACTACCTCATCATTCTAGTTACCTGTGTATTCCAAGGTACTACCTCATCACTGTAGGTTACCTGTGTATTCCAAGGTACTACCTCAATACTATAGGTTATCTGTGTATTCCAAGGTACTACCTCATCACTCTAGTTACCTGTATGTTCTCAAGGCACAACCTCATCACTCTAGTTACCTGTATGTTCTCAAGGTACTACCTCATATCTATAGGTTACCTGTAAGTTCTCTAGGTACTACCTCATCACTGTAGGTTACCTGTGTATTCCAAGGTACTACCTCATCACTCTAGTTACCTGAATGTTCTCAAGGTACTACCTCATGACTATAGGTTACCTGTAAGTTCTCAAGGTACTACCTCATCACTGTAGGTTACCTGTGTATTCCAAGGTACTACCTCATCACTATAGGTTACCTGTAAGTCTCAAGGTACAACCTCATCACTCTAGTTACCTGTGTATTCCAAGGTACTACCTCATCACTGTAGTTACCTGTATGTTCTCAAGGTACAACCTCATCACTCTAGTTACCTGTATGTTCTCACTCTAGTTACCTGTATGTTCTCAAGGTACAACCTCATCATTCTAGTTACCTGTATGTTCTCAAGGTACTACCTCATCACTCTAGTTACCTGTATGTTCTCAAGGTACTACCTTATCACTCTAGTTACCTGTATGTTCTCAAGGTACTACCTCATCACTATTGGTTATCTGTAAGTTCTCAAGGTACTACCTCATCACTCTAGTTACCTGTGTATTCCAAGGTACTACCTCATCACTCTAGTTACCTGTTAGTTCTCAAGGTACTACCTCATCACTCTAGTTACCTGTAAGTTCTCAAGGTACTACCTTATCACTCTAGTTACCTGTGTAATCTAAGGTACAACCTCATCACTCAAGATTACCTGGGTATTCCATTAAAGGTACAACCTCATCACTCTAGTTACCTGTGTAATCTAAGGTACAACCTCATTACTCTAGTTACCTGTGTAATCTAAGGTTCAACCTCATCACTCTAGGTTACCTGTGTAATCTAAGGAACAACCTCATCACTCTAGTTACCTGGGTAATCTAAGGTACAACCTCATCACTCTAGGTTACCTGTGTAATCTAAGGTAGAACCTCATCACTCTAGTTACCTGTGCCTGGAAGTCTAAAGGTACAACCTCATCACTCTAGTTCCCTGTGTAATCTAAGGTACAACCTCATTACTCTAGTTACCTGTGTAATCTAAGTTACAACCTCATCACTCAAGATTACCAGGGTATTCCATTAAAGGTACAACCTCATCCCTCTAGTTACCTGTGTAATCTAAGGTTCAACCTCATCACTCTAGGTTACCTGTGTAATCTAAGGTACAACCTCATTACTCTAGTTACCTGTGTAATCTAAGTTACAACCTCATCACTCAAGATTACCTGGGTATTACATTAAAGGTACAACCTCATCACTCTAGATACCTGTGTATTCCAAGGTACAACCTCATCACTCTAGTTACCTGTGCCTGGAAGTCTAAAGGTACAACCTCATCACTCTAGATACCTGTGTATTCCAAGGTACAACCTCATCACTCTAGTTGCCTGTGTAATCTAAGGTACAACCTCATCACTCTAGGTTACCTGTGTAATCTAAGGAACAACCTCATCACTCTAGTTACCTGGGTAATCTAAGGTACAACCTCATCACTCAAGATTACGTACTACCTCATCACTCTAGTTACCTGTTAGTTCTCAAGGTACTACCTCATCACTCTAGTTCCCTGTATATTCACAAGGTTCAACCTCATCACTCTATATTTACCTGTATATACTCCCAAGGTTCAACCACAATACTCTAGTTACCTGTATATACTCCCAAGGATCAACCTCATCACTCTAGTTACCTGTGTTATCTAAGGTACAACCTCATCACTCTAGATACCTGTGTATTCCAAGGTACAACCTCATCACTCTAGTTTCCTGTGTAATCTAAGGTACAACCTCATCCCTCTAGTTACCTGTATATTCCCAAGGTTCAATCTTATCACTCTACATTATAGTTACCTGTAATTTCCCAGGTTCAATCTCATCACTCTAGTTGTACCTGTATACAACTGTTAGTTCTCAAGGTACTACCTCATCACTCTAGTTCCCTGTATATACTCACAAGGTTCAACCTCATCACTCTATAGATACCTGTATATACTCCCAAGGTTCATCCTTATCACTTTATAGTTTCCTGTATATTCCGTAGGTTCAACCTCATCACTCTAGTTACTTGTATATACTCCCAAGGTTCAACCTTATCACTCTACATTATAGTTACCTGTAATTTCCCAGGTTCAATCTCATCACTCTAGTTGTACCTGTATACAACCTCATCACTCTAATTTCACGTATATTCTGTACAACCTCATCACTCTAGTTACCTGTATAATCTAAGGTACAACCTCATCACTCTAGATACCTGTGTATTCCAAGGTACAACCTCATCACTCTAGTTTCCTGTGTAATCTAAGGTACAACCTCATTACTCTAGTTACCTGTGTAATCTAAGTTACAACCTCATCACTCAAGATTACCTGGGTATTCCATTAAAGGTACAACCTCATCCCTCTAGTTACCTGTATATTCCCAAGGTTCAATCTTATCACTCTACATTATAGTTACCTGTAATTTCCCAGGTTCAATCTCATCACTCTAGTTGTACCTGTATACAACCTCATCACTCTAATTTCACGTATATTCTGTACAACCACACCACTCTAGTTACCTGTATATACTCACACGGTTCAACCTCATCACTCTAGTTACCATATATACTCCCAAGGTACAACCTTATCACTCTATAGTTGCCTGTATATACTCCCAAGGTTCAACATCATCACTCTATAGTTACCTGTATATACTCCCAAGGGTCAACCTCATCACTCTATAGTTACCTGTATATCCTCCCCAGGTTCAACCTCATCACTCTAGTTACTTGTATATACTCCCAAGGTTCAACCTCACCCCTCTATAGTTACCTGTATATACTCCCAAGGATCAACCTCATCACTCTAGTTACCTGTGTAATCTAAGGTTCAACCTCATCACTCTAGGTTACCTGTGTAATCTAAGGTACAACCTCATCTCTCAAGATTACCTGGGTATTCCATTAAAGGAACAACCTCATCACTCTAGTTACCTGTATGTTCTCAAGGTACAACCTCATCACTCTAGTTTCCTGTGTAATCTAAGGTACAACCTCATCAATCTAGGTTACCTGTGTAATCTAAGGTATAACCTCATCACTCTAGTTACCTGTATAAACTCCCAAGGTTCAACCTCATCTCTCTAGTTACCTTATATACGCCCAATGTACAACCTTATCACTCTATAGTTACCTGTATATAATCCCAAGGTTCACCCACGCTACTCTAGTTACCTGTATATACTCCCTATTCTAAGGTACAATCTCATCACTTTTGGTTACCTGTATATTCCCAAGGTTCAACCTTATCACTCTACATTATAGTTACCTGTAATTTCCCAGGTTCAATCTCATCACTCTAGTTGTACCTGTATACAACCTCATCACTCTAATTTCACGTATATTCTGTACAACCACACCACTCTAGTTACCTGTAAGGTACTACCTCATCACTCTAGTTGCCTGTATGTTCTCAAGGTACTACCTCATCACTCTAGTTCCCTGTATATTCACAAGGTTCAACCTCATCACTCTATATTTACCTGTATATACTCCCAAGGTTCAACATCATCACTCTATAGTTACCTGTATAAACTCCCAAGGTTCAACCTCATCACTCTACTTACCTGTATATACTCCCAAGGTTCACCCACACCACTCTAGTTACCTGTATATACTCCCAAGGTTCAACCACACTACTCTAGTTACCTGTATATAATCCCAAGGTTCAACCACACTACTCTAGTTACCTGTATATACTCCCAAGGTTCAACCTCATCACTCTATAGTTACCTATATATACTCCCAAGGTTCAACCACACCACCCTAGTTACCTGTATATACTCCCAAGGTTCAACCTCATCACTCTATAGTTACCTGTATATACTCCCAAGGTTCAACCACACCACCCTAGTTACCTGTATATACTCCCAAGGTTCAACCTCATCACTCTAGTTTTCTGTATATACTCCCAAGGGTCAACCTCATCACTCTATAGCACCTGTATATACTCCCAAGGTGCAACCTCATCACTCTAGATACCTGTATATACTCCCGTATATTCTGTACAACCTCATCACTCTAGTTTTCTGTATATACTCCCAAGGTTAAACCACATCACTCTACATTGTAGTTACCTGTAATTTCCCAGGTTCAACCTCATCACCCTAGTTACCTGTACATACTCCCAAGGTTCAACCACATCACTCTAGTTACCTGTATATACTCCCAAGGTTCAACCTCATCACTCTATAGTACCTGTATATACTCCCAAGGTTCAACCACATCACTCTACATTGTAGTTACCTGTAATTTCCCAGGTTCAACCTCATCACTCTTGGTTACCTGTTTATTCCCAAGGTTTAAAGACTATAACAGAATGATTTACCTAGCCGTGTGCTGGATGGAATGGTTGAGCACCTCTCCTCTGATCTACTATTTCTTGCAGCATCACAATTACTACAACCGTTTATGCTGTCAGGCCTGTCTGAGCCTACTCCATCCTTTGTCCACAGGTTACGAAGACGATTGATAAAAGATAGAGACTGACTGATTCCCTTCCTTTTCTCCAGTGTTTGCAATTTGATGACTTTCCTTGGAGGTAAACCTCTTCTGCCAGTGTTATTCAGACTGAACAAAGACATGACTCTGAGCAATTAAAATTAAATCACGCGACAGACCCAACAAGGTCTGTTATGTGCTTATATAAGTTATATGTCACAACATATAAAACATTTTTCTACCCCAAATGGATCTCTCAATCGACACACAGCTCTATGCCCGCCTTATAGTTTCCACTTCCTTCCATATAGGAAATGCATCAAGTCATATATATAAACATTGTCCATGGTATTGTGTCTACCAGGTCCAGTCAAGTACACCAGGTCATATATATACACTTTCCTGGTGAATGTATGGTCCAGTGAAGTGCATCAAGTTCCTGTTCCAGTTAATGTTGTACTGATACAACACATGGCTAGTGTGTACTTTCAGTTATCACTCCGCTCAATAAGCTGTCCAGGGGGATTAGCTCAGGTCATGGCGTGGTCAATAATTAGCGACAAATAGCCAGGTCGTTATCACAGACAGAGTAAGACTGTGACGGTCCAGCAGACTGAGGCAAATGATGAACACACTCTAATCCTATGGCATCAATAATCACCGCCCACAATGATCCCACAGGGTGTCATCAACATTAATTGAATATTTCAATCTCAATATTGTTAGCGATACGTAACCTCTAACAGCATTATATAATTACCACCTATAGACACATGCACATGACTGTAGGAGTCCTTCTTGTCTCCCAGGTTGAACAATGTAATGTTTCCTGTGGCTGACTCCAGCTTTGTAATTAAACAAGATGATCAGAGATGCAGAAGTGATTGGGCTCTAGGTTGATTTAGATCCTGATCTTAGAATCCAGAATATTTTTTGTCCATGCCTCAGAATCCAGAGTACACTTAATGTCCGGCCTCAGAATCAAGGATATGCTTTATGTCCATGCATAAGAATCCAGCATAAGAGTACACCTTATGTCCAGCATCAGAATCCAGAATATTTTATGTCCAGCCTCAGAATCAAGGATATACTTTATGTCCAGCCTCAGAATCCAGAATATTTTTTATGTCCAGCCTCAGTATCCAAATACTTCATATCCATGCTTCAGAATCCAAAATATTCAGATCTAGGTATTAAAACCTAGGGTCTAGTTCTAATGATTCCAGTGTACTTTATTAAGTACTATCTAGTTAACACACTTGGTAATACTGTTTTAGCTATCACAATGATGTCAAGTCTGAGACAGACTAAGTACGTACTGCCTGATCACCTACAGTCACTGATGTTTACACATTTACAAACGGACTCCAAGCTAAACAGCCAAAACTACCATTTAACCTGCAGTCATTGCTTGGACTGGACATGATACTGTAACATGAGGAGAGGATTTGGACAGGGTTGCCTTAGTGTGAGAAGTAAACATGAAGCCTATCCTGTTACATGTGTAAGTGTATGAGTCTCTGACCTCATTCACCTCTCCCCTCCAACCTCAGGATCAGCCTGTCTTATCTCTCCACTCTGAAAACTTCCCAGAGACTCCCTCTGAAGTTGGCAGTACTGGGTCTGGCAGTGAAGATCTGACAACAGGTACATGTAGACTGACACCCCTCCAGGGGTACTTAAACACTAAAAACAGATGGTTCTCAGTCTTAAAACCGAGGGGTACCTGAAAGACTGACACTCCCCCCTTACCTACACAGACAGATTGTGCTGACTCTCCTTAGCCACCCCTTCCCCACACAGACAGACGGTGCTTACTCCCCTTTAAGTCACCCCTTCCCTATAGCTACCTTCACTGACAGACAGTGCATGTTCATTGATGATGATCACATAGATAAATGAGAGTACCAAAAATTGATCACAAAACCATCATTTCTTTTCATTCCTTGAAACTTAAGAGGATGACTTTTTAAGTTTTATATAAAAATGATAATGAAAGAGTTCTTACAAATGTAATTAGCACCTGAGCCTCCAGTCAGATATTTATAGAGCACTCTGACATCACTGATTTTTGTAAATCCCAAACCTGGAACAGATCACAGCTTGAATTTTGCAATATCTTACCCTTCAAGTGACTAAATCTTTACTGGCATCTCAACATTTTATAATGATCTTCGGAAATTGTACGAGTACAAGTATTTCTATAATCAGTTGTATTTTACATCCAATAATTAGCAATGTTCATTTATGGCCAAGCCAGGTTTTGGTGGTGGAGGATAACCAGAGTACCCAGAGAAAAATCTGAGGCCAGTTGTGAATACCCCACATAGACCTTGAACCTGTGACTCAGTGGTGGAGCCATCAGATGCCTTGACCACTCGGCCACCTCAGCTCCTGTAGAGTCTAACTTAATTCTTATTGTATGAATTGGCACAGTCTTTGCATGCATTACTGTTTCTGCTCCTGTAGAGTCTAACTTAATTCTTATTGTATGAATTGGCAGTCTTTGCATGCATTATTTTTTCTATGTCAACAAATAGCTCATCTTTAGTATGTCTTATGATGATGCCTAACAGACTAGGCATTCTCAGGCTACATCATTGAAAAAAGTGAACTGTTGTCATGTGTGAAGATTTAAGATTATTTTTGAGAAGAGTTATCCATTTTCAGTAATGATCTTATCCATGTCCTCCTTCCTTAACTAGCATGACATAAGATGGAGCTCATACACTGTCACGAATCAGTATCACATGACTACCATTGCATGGTGTTCCCCCAGTCAGTGGTACCTAGAATACATCATATGGTATTTTGTCATCTCTCCCCCCTCCCATCAACACTCAGTGATAAACACTCTAACATTGTATCATGCTCACTTCCCTCAATACTCAGTAGTAACATACACTGACTAGTTGTGTTATACCTCTCCCCATCCTCCCCAAGTACAAGACTGATGTGAAATGAAGTTATTGCGCACCCTCCCCCAAAACCACTCAGTAGTGGTATACACAGACTGTGCGAAATGGTGCCCCCCCCCCCACCCCCCCAAAAAAAAAAGTACTTAGTTGTACACAGACTGCTGTTATCCCCCCAAACTACTCAGCTGCTAACGGAACTGAATTGGGCCGATCTGGTCGGCAACCAGGTAGCTCAATTGGTAGAGCGTCTGTCTAGAGTTAGGAGGGTCCCAGGCTCAAACCCTGGTCTGGCCGTGCATTTTGCTACTACGGTTCCATTGGTGCTTGTGACCAACCCTTGTTTCAAACATTTGGTGTATGCTTGGCAAGGGGATACCTGAACCTGGGTTTTAAATAGTTATGTCTTCGTGGGTTAAGACTTATAAAAAAGAAGGAGGAATGTAGCAGAACTGGACTTGGGTCAATCATTAGCCACCTGCAGGTTGCTCAATTTGTAGGGTATCCGTCTAGAGTTCAGAGTGTCCCGGGTTTCGAACCCCAGTCTGGCCATGCATTTTTCCTCTCTTGTTACAGTACCTAGCTATATAGACTTAAAGTAACCCCCACAACGTAATGGTACATTTTTGGTTTATACTCCCTCACCACTCAGTAGTATCAAGACTAAAATTGTATGGTGGTCATGCACCCCCCTCACAATTTAACTCAGTGACCAGTACTTAGACTAAAATTATATAATATTCAGAAGTCTTCCCTTCAACACCTATTTTGTTTCCAACAGCTACATTGAACAACATGCAGTATGTGTCTTGTGTTCGGGAACAATCTAGTTCTTTAGTGTAAGTATGCTCTACCCATATATCAGTCTGACAGGGTTCCTGCAACAATTCTAAATTCATGTGTGAGTTTGCCAGAGATGGTTTGCACTGTCCTGGATTAATCCATTCATTCCTTGAACTGGGTTTGGCAAGGAGTAGTTACACACACCAGGTGCTCTGTAACTACCTCATCTGATAAGGCTGGGGGCTCCAGCTCTCATTCATGTTTCCACTAGGCCTACAGCTGATCACTGGCTTGGGGGAATCTAGGCCACAAGGTAATCTGTTATGAAATGTAATACCTCTCCCCCACACCACCATCACACACTGGCAGAATCACAGGGTGGTACAGCTCTGCTAGTGATCTCATGATCATGACAAAGAGGTACAGTCAAAAGCACAGGGTGGTACAGCCCCACTAGTGATCTAATGACAAAGACCTACTAAGTCAGAATCACAGGGTGGTACAGCCCTGCTAGTGATTTCATGACAAAGAGGTACAGTCAAAATCACAGGGTTTTACAGCTCTGCTAGTGAGCTCATGACAAAGAGGTACAGTCAAAAGCACAGGGTGGTACAGCCCCACTAGTGATCTAATGACAAAGAGGTGAAGTCAGAATCATAGGGTGGTACTAGTACAGGCCTGAAAGTGATTTCATGACAAAGAGGTACAGTCAGAATCACAGGATGGTACAGCCCTGAAAGTGATTTCATGACAAAGAGGTACAATCAGAATCACAGGGTGGTACAGCCCCACTAGTGATCTAATGACAAAGACCTACTAAGTCAGAATCACAGGGTGGTACAGCCCTGCTAGTGATTTCATGATCATGACAAAGAGGTACAGTCAGAATCACAGGGTGGAACAGCCCTGCCGTGGTAGTAGGGCTGTAACGATATCTCGATACTACAATACATATCGGTATACATAACCACGATACGATACCCTTAGTATCATGATACCTTAAATTACTAACTATGACAAGTTATCACCCCTGCGCGCTCTCTAAACCATACTAACAAATGTAAAACATGGCTGAGAGGAAACTAACGGCACCCTCTGTCACATTCAAGTCACCCGTATGGCGTCATTTTGGATTTCCTTCTGAGACAGTTGATGGAAAAGAAGTCATGAACAAACAATTAGCGGGTTGCAACGAACCTTTCTATACATCTCAAACGGCATCATCACGATGTAAACTTACCGGAGACCACACACTGCAGACGAAAAACTGGCGACGAATCGGGTTCGACACAGGAATCAAAACAATTAAAGATAAGTGACAGTGTTTTGTATTTCTTATGATATTATTATATGTATCGAGATAGGTATCGTATCGTGGGTCCTGTATTGAGATACGTATCGTACCGTGGGGAAAAGTATCGTTACAGCCCTACGTGCTATAGTGATCTCGTGACAAAGATGTACTTAGTCAAAATCACAGGGTGGTACACCCGTGCAAGTGTTTTCATGACAAAGACATACAAAATCAGAATCACAGGATGGTATAGCCATGCTAGTGATCTCATGACAAAGAGGTATGAATTAATATAAGTCAGACTTACAGGATGGGACAGCCCCACTAGTGATCTCATCACAAAGAGGTACAGTCAGAATCAAAGGGTGGTACAGACATGCGAGTGATATAATGACAAAGACATACAAATTCAAAACACAGAGCGGTACAGCTCCATTAGTGATCACAAGACTAAGACATACAAAGTCAGAAACACAGGGTGGTACAGCTCCACTAGTGATTACAAGACTAAGACATAACACATCTGTGACTGCAGGCCCAGACCATTGTCAGACTAACTTAACAATGGATCATTGATCACTATGTGAGACCAGCATACATATACATGTATATTTCAGAACAGTTTTGGTTTGGTTTGTTTGTATTTTACGTCCTATTAACAGCTATGGTCATTTAAAGACTTGCCAGGTTTTGGTGGTGGAGTTAAGACGGAGTTCCCTGAGAAAACCCACCAACCTACAGTCAGTACCTGGTGACTGACCCATGTACCGGTAGGTCTCAAACTTGTGACCCAGTGGTGGAGGACTGGTGGTAGCAGATCTAGAATGCCAGACACCTTAACCACTGGACCACCGCAGTCCCTTATAGATGAACAACTACAATGATTGACTTTGAAGGAGGAACAAAGTGTGGACAATTTTCAAGTGGTTTTTTTTAAACTGTTTTGGTTCCTACTTGAATGTACATAATATTGCTCATAATCCATACACATTGTAAACATAATGTCTATAGAGATCCTGACAAAATTTTGTCGCCATCATGTGCCGATACATTATGAGAAATTGTGTTGTACAAGGTATGGGTACATCTAAACCTTTAAATAATTAAATGCATTTTGTTTTTTCAGGTCTTATCATAGCAAACTTAATATCTGTTCCATGTCAAATCAACATTGAATAAGCACTGATGTGAAAAAGTACAGAAGTCATACCTGCTCCATTTTCCTTGACTTCATTTGTGTCATCTACAGTCAGCTCAGCAAAGCTCTCATCCAAACCCCCCCTGTCCCCACGGAAAGTCAAGGACAGGCGACGCTTCAGCCTCTTGATCATATTGCGTACGTCAGAACGAGGCCCTGGAGTGGGGGTGGACGCCGGGTGTGCCGGTCTAGTGGAGGTGGCGAACAGGTGGAATGGAGGGGTGGACACACATCGGTGGGGCGAGGTCTGCAATAACAAATGATAATGTAGGAACAAAAAATGGACAGAACACACACAACATTAGTATACAAATCAGAAAAACTATGCTTGAATACGAAAACATATTGTTTTCTCTAAAAAGGAAGATGCAACTCATATATATATTGTATGCTTCTGTATAAGCAATACAATACATGAGTTTTAATTTTTTGAAGCCCTTTGTTACATGATTATGTATTACCCGGTAATATATAGCAAGGCATGTATCGTAAAAGATACAAATCCTCTCACATACACAACAGTCAGCTTGAGAGCATACATCGTGCATCTTGTCAAAATTACCTAGTTCAACTTAGCACCTTAATTTCATTCTCCGATTAGAATTAATTTTATTACGCATACATGTAGTTAAATTGTATCTGTATATTTCTATATGGCTGCAAGTTAAAATTTAAGTTTTCTTCAGAAGAGATAAGAAAGTCATTAGAATGACTTAAGGTTTTTTTATAAACCAAACTGCTTTGGAACTTACTGGACAGTACTAAGTGATGTTACAAGTACATGTATGTATATGAAAACTGTTTATTGCATGTAATGACTGTATAAATTGTACCCATCATCTAACACATCTGACACAAAAGAAATTACTGGATGTTGACAAGTTGATCTGTATCCTGCTTACTGGAAATACATGTCAAAAGTTTAATTCATTAGTTTTTTTCTGTTCAGCCTAATTAATTAAAACCTCATTCTGTAACAAAAAGGGCATATTTTATAATGAACTAAATATGTAAACACTTATGATCAAGGATCAGTGATTTTTTTACACAGTTTTACTGCCGAATACAGGCTGTTTCCCCTAGCTAAAAAGTGCCTTAAATATTTTCCCAAAATGACCAAAATCAGAGGAATATATTCCCAATTTCAAAAGAAATAATGCTATATTTTCCCAATTCATAAAGGAATAGGTTATTGTAAAATTAAGGTCAGCTGGGATCAGGTGGATTTAGTGTAAATCATGTGAGGTAAGGGAGGTAACTGCTATCAATCAGAGTTACAATCCAGACAAGACTATATATATATATATAGTACACTTAATTATATAGCTGGCATATTGAATATGAATATAGAATTAAGTAAAACATTTATGACTTCAGAGAATCTACATATCTATGGAACATGAAATGAAATACTGTGTATCTAAATGCTGCAAAAAAATGGTAAAATTTTCTGTCAAAGACATCTGAACGACACAGGTCAGCTTTGGTCACTTAATGTCTTAGGCAGATAAATTCTACTTGAAACGCTTCACTTTACTGTATGTACAACTGTAATAAAATCAGACCATTTCAAGCATTTCCCACAGAGCCTAGCAAAGATCAAAGTGATTTCTTATGTGCTCAACGATGAAGATAGGTGCATGATTTGTTAGTCACCAACATTCTCATGTATCAGAGTTCCCTCCCCTCTTTAACATTCTGTCAGTACCTTTGATTTAACCAAGTCAATTTTAAGGTTTGGACAAATGTGACATAACTACTCTAGGCCAATCAGTGCTTTACTTTCATTTCACTTTGACATCCATAGTTTAGTTTTTATTCACTTTCATAAGCTGAAACGTATAAAACCATACTGATCTATAGCTATATGTACATGTTTTTACAAATTATATCAATGCTTGTCTTCACCTGAAAAAAAATCAGGGTCTTCACCCTGGGAAATGGTTTTATTTAATACATATTTTCATGGAAGTTATATAGAAAAAAAGATCTTGACTTAAACAGACTGATTGTGTAGAAATGGCAAAAAACTTTCGGCTTGCCTGTCAAAAAATTAGGTCGGTAGAGAAACCACAATCTGTTATTTCTTAAGGCAACATGTGCCTCTGTGTAACCAATCAAAACCCTGATTGTTGTATATGTACCACAAGGTTCTAAACGATATGGGGGGAGATTTATGAAATAAGACTGTTTTGAACATGTCAATTTAGTAGTAAATGAATTCCTGTCTGGTTATGATTGAAGCTACGTCACATGGCTTGGCATGCTCACGATAATTAATTTCAGGTTTAGTAACCCCAACTAAGGCTACAGATAATCAGGTAATATGGCTCCCTGATTCCTCGGTAGTGGTAATAAGGTGTCACCTGAACCTACAATGACAAACGTCACAGAGCTCCAGATGTAATTGAAGTGTATACGTAGGTACCCAGATTTTATGTAGTCTTCATCCTGTTGTTACTACCACACAGTGTAGACGGTAGTACACATTGCCTATCTAAACAGGTACACTTCAGTACATGTGTACCGTTATTGATGACACAATATGTTTTGACCTTATATAGGGATACGTTTATTCTTATAGTACACTTTTCTTTTTTCTCTCTCTACTAGAAAAATAAATAAATCTTTTTACAGTTGAAAATTAATTCATTCAAAATAAATTAAAATGATAACTGACCATTACAAGTTGAAGAATCAGCTTCTACCCAAATATTCACATCATAAATACATGTAAAATATAATGAAATATTAATGGATGATTAAATATTCCAGTTTCAGACTATCAGATCAGGAAGTTCCTTTCAAATCATGACATATCACAATGCAAATTTATTTAATAGATAGAATTGCAAAGCAATTACGACTTAATTTTTCAGCCAAAAAAATGCTACTAGTCTTACGATAATCATAAACCACCTGTGGCACAAAGGTACATTATGATGCAAATATCTCCCATTGCTGTTAACCACATGTATATGTAAAACATTATAGTCACTTAAAAGGTACAAAAATAATAAACACAGCGAATCATATACCCGTCAGTGCATGTTGTTGGTTCCAAGGTTTAACACATAAGGAACTACCTGTACTTCGGTTTTGTATTATATATATGATCATATACAATGAATCTGCACAGTAGCTAGGCTATCATCTAGTTCCTGTCTGGTATTTTGACTTCATCATTAATAACGACAGATATTACATGTAGGTGCTGAGGATGCATGGTCACCAACAGAGATTTCACCAATTAACCAAGCGGAAATGGCACTCATGTCACTCATGTCCCATATATATATCCTCATTATTTTTATGTCCCATATATATATCCTCATTATTTTTTATGTCCCATATATATATCCTCATTATTTTTTATGTCCCATATATATATATCCTCATTATTTTTATGTCCCATATATATATCCTCATTATTTTTTATGTCCCATATATATATCCTCATTATTTTTTATGTCCCATATATATATATCCTCATTATTTTTATGTCCCATATATATATCCTCATTATTTTTTATGTCCCATATATATATCCTCATATTTTTTATGTCCCATATATATATAATATCCTCATTATTTTTCATGTCCCATATATATATAATATCCTCATTATTTTTCATGTTCATGCCCATATATATATCCTCATTATTTTTTATGTCCCATATATATCTCCTTATTATTTTATATGTCCCAAATATATATCCTCATATTTTTTATGTCCCATATATATATATCCTCATTATTTTTCATGTCCCATAAATATATATCCTCATTATTTTTCATGTCCCATACATATATATCCTCATTATTTTTCATGTCCCATAAATATATATCCTCATTATTTTTCATGTCCCATACATATATATCCTCATTATTTTTCATGTGCCATATATATATATCCTCATTATTTTTTATGTCTCATATATATCTCCTTATTATTTTATATGTCCCAAATATATATCCTCATATTTTTTATGTCCCATATATATATATCCTCATTTTTTTTTATGTCCCATATATATATATCCTCATTATTTTTAATGTCCCATATATATATCTCCTCATTATTTTTCATGTCCCATATATACCCTCATTATTTTTTATGTCCCATATATATCTCCTTATTATTTTATATGACCCAAATATATATCCTCATATTTTTTATGTCCCATATATATATCCTCATATTTTTTATGTCCAATATATATATCCTCATTATTTTTTATGTCTCATATATATCTCCTTATTATTTTATATGTCCCAAATATATATCCTCATATTTTTTATGTCCCATATATATATCCTCATTATTTTTCATGTCCTATATATATATATCCTCATTATTTTTTATGTCTCATATATATCTCCTTATTATTTTATATGTCCCAAATATATATCCTCATATTTTTTATGTCCCATATATATATATCCTCATTGTTTTTCATGTCCCATATATATATATCCTCATTTTTTTTTTTGTCCCATATATATATATCCTCATTATTTTTAATGTCCCATATATATATCTCCTCATTATTTTTCATGTCCCATATATACCCTCATTATTTTTTATGTCCCATATATATATCCTTATTATTTTTTATGTCCCATATATATATCCTTATTATTTTTCATGTCCCATATATATATCCTCATTATTTTTTATTTCCCATATATATATATCCTCATTATTTTTCATGTCCTATATATATATATCCTCATTATTTTTTATCTCCCATATATATATATCCTCATTATTTTTAATGTCCCATATATATATCTCCTCATTATTTTTCATGTCCCATATATACCCTCATTATTTTTTATGTCCCATATATATTTCCTCATATTTTTTATGTCCAATATATATATCCTCATTATTTTTTATGTCCCACATATATATATCCTCATTATTTTTCATGTCCCATAAATATATATCCTCATTATTTTTCATGTCCCATACATATATATCCTCATTATTTTTCATGTCCCATATATATCCTCATTATTTTTTATGTCCCATATATATATATCCTCATTATTTTTTATGTCCCATATATATCCTCATTATTTTTCATGTCCCATATATATACTCACTATTTTTTAAGGACATTGTACAAGAACAACATTCATCTGCCGTTAACCCTTTCGCACTAATGTAAATGGAGATATGCCTGGTTACCCATTTTTGTCTTTATCCCATTATATTTCAATTATTTCAGCTAATCATAGTGAATATTATATATCTAAATGGGGAAAAGTTAAGAGAAACAATTTGGAAATATATTTATATACAGTTTCTCTTCACATCCATATTGCATGAAGCCTGCTAAAAAAACTTCGTTCAATCCATATATTTACATTATTACTATAGGACAATTGATTAATTTCATTTTATTTGTTCTTCAATGATTACTTATTTATAAATTACTGCCTTTTGTATCAGAACAATCCTATTTAAATGAAATTGGCGCAAATAATTAACCATAGTCATTTGAGCGTTTGACGCAGGGGCATTCTCCATGTTATCCGAAGCGAAGCGACAAGACTCTCATTGAACAATGTTAATCTATGAGTGATTGACGTCATAAGTAAACCACCTGTTACAGAGAATTTTTGCTTTCATACTAAAATGAATTGCATTTTTTGCTGGTAATGTTCATATAGTGTGTTGCAGCGCAAATGTAAATATAAATATATAATGTTCACCGGCAATCCTTCATATGAAACATGAAAAAGGTCTGAAAAATTAAGTTCTTTTCAGGAAAATTTGGTACCCTATTCATTCATGACACGAGCAGCATCTATTTATGAATGAGTACCCTCAATAATGAAACCACTGAGCTTCAATATACTGGTACCTAGAATTTCACCTGGAGAATACAGTACATCATCATGGACCTGAGATCAAATTCTGTTTGAAGTGTTAAGTATGCACATATAATTGGTTATTACATATCATCACTACAGGACCTGGTAAACATTCTCGCCTTGATTGAATGTCCACCAAAACCCAGCTCAGTCACAATGTAATAACATATTCTAAGTCAGTGTTGGTAATTTGTTAGCCTTATAGACTGTTGACGTTTTCTTCATCACCAATGTATAGCAACCATTAATACATCATACCATAACCCTTTCAATACACCAGAGTATAGCTACTGTATCACATGCTGTCGCACAAGTCACCAGTTATAAATAGAACACTCCTTTAATTGATTAGGCTTTGTCTGTGCCGATGAAATGTTCCAATCACTCACCTGTATGTCTCAGCTGTATGCACAGGTAAAACTGAAAAGTCATTGATATTCCACCTAAAAATATTCTATTGATTTTTTTCCCAAGAGATTGACTTGATATGGAGCTCGAGGTCATGCATGTCTATATTTACTCTGAAACTTCAAAATGCATTTACCTTTGGCCTGAACACTTAATTTTGTATTTATTGGATTTCCTTTTGTTATAATTAACTCAAATGTCTGACTACAATTTTTTTCTGATTTTAATTACTGGTAAGAGATTTACATCTATTTATATAAAGGAATAATGTTGTATATAAAAAAATCCCCTATAATGTATCAGATATACAGAATCCATTCAGTTTACTATTGTGTCCATGTATAACCCTAAAGTATTAATATTAGAGATGCACTCTAATATTGTATTTTTTCAAGTCAAAATGATATGAAGACAGATGCGAAAGACGACTCTGCAGAATAGAAAGAGAAATTAAAACAAGAGAAAAAAATAAGGACATATGCATGCCCTTGTTATCATCGATCAAACAATCTGACAACTTTTGACCCTTATTCCTCAGCCCTATGTGTAGCTGTAATTATAACATATAATTGTACAAATGAAGTCACATTTAACACTCAATTTTGAAAAAAGCCTTAATTATTGTAAATTGTTTAATTAATGTCATCTATAAACAAACCACATGATCAATAAGGTCCAAAATATCCCCAAGTAATGGGGTGTGGCCATAGCTATCCACAGACACAGTGACCAGGTGCATAATACAGGCAATACTTTCTTGTTATGATGAGGGTGGCCTTTACATTTATATACAAATGTACATAGATATAAGCCATATATAGTCCTAACATGTCATAAGGGTGTCCTTTGAATACAGAACAGATATACAGGACAGTCCTAACATGTCATAAGGGTGGCCTTTAAAAACAGACCAGATATATAGGACAGTCCTAACATGTCATAAGGGTGGCCTTTAAATACAGACCAGATATATACGACAGTCCTAACATGTCATAAGGGTGGCCTTTAAATACAGACCAGATATATATGACAGTCCTAACATGTAATGAGGTTGGCCTTTAAAAACAGACCAGATATATAGGACAGTCCTAACATGTCATAAGGGTGGCCTTTAAAAACAGATCAGATTTATACCATAGTCCTAACATGTAATGAGGTTGGCCTTTCAATACAGACCAGATATATAGGACAGTCCTAACATGTCATAAGGGTGGCCTTTAATTACAGACCAGATATATACCATATATAGTCCTAACATGTAATGAGGTTGGTCTTTATATACAGACCAGATATAAACCATATAGTCCTAACATGTAATGAGGGTGGTCTTTATATACACACCAGCTAACATGTAATGAGGGTGGTCTATATATATATATACACCAGCTAACATGTAATGAGGGTGGTCTTTATACACAGACCAAATATAAACCATAGTCCTAACATGTATTGAGGGTGGTCTTTATACACAGACCAGATATATATGACAGTCCTAACATGTAATGAGGCTAGATATTATTAGTTATCTCTGGGTAAGGAGGGGTCTATATACAGGCTCAAAGATCCTGTCTGGTTTTTATAGACCCCCGAGCTGAAGGCGAGTGGTCTATGAAAACCAAAGGGGTCTATAGCTATGAGCCAGTAGACCCCTCCTAACCCTGAGATAACAAATTTGTCACCCTGACAATCTTTTATTACTCTTTTTCTGCAAACTTATAAGTCACTTTGTGAGTTTGGGTTGTACTTGACTGCTACCAAAATAGCCCCTACCGGACACCTTTATGGCAATATTTCGGACAATACACTACCATCTTGGTAATTAGCACCCTAGAGGCCCCCTCATTGCCTATTTCGTTGAATTTGCTGTCAATTAAGTAGGCTATTTCATCCTGAGAAGAATTGGCACACATCAAATGCTTGTGTGTTGGACCCATCTTGGTTGTTATGCTGAGAGATTTTAGTTTGAGTTATCTCCCCTCACACATGCTTTTAAAAACCCCGGCAGAGCGGGGTCTATAGAAATATAGACCCCGGCAAGAATTAGAAGGGTGACAAATATATTTATTATACCTCTACTTTATTTACTCTAAATAAAGGTGGTCTTTATACACAGACCAGATATAGATATATATATAAACCATAGTCCTAACATGTAATGAGGGTGGTCTTTATATACAAACCAGCTAACATGTAATGAGAGTGGTCTTTATATACAGACCAGATATATACGACAGTCCTAACATGTAATGAGGTTGGTCTTTATATACACACCAGATATAAACCATAGTCCTAACATGTAATGAGGATGGTCTTTATATACAAACCAGATATAAACCATAGTCCTAACATGTAATGAGGGTGGTCTTTATATACAGACCAGATATATACGACAGTCCTAACATGTAATGAGGTTTGTCTTTATATACACACCAGATATATACAACAGTCCTAACATTTAATGAGTGGTCTTTATATACAGACCAGATATATACGACAGTCCTAACATGTAATGAGGTTTGTCTTTATATACACACCAGATATAAACAATAGTCCTAACATGTAATGATGGTGGTCTTTATACAGACCAGATATATACGACAGTCCTAACATTTAATGAGAGTGGTCTTTATATACAGACCAGATATATACGACAGTCCTAACATGTAATGAGGGTGGTCTTTATATACAGACCAGACATAAACCATAGTCCTAACATGTATTGAGGTTGTCTTTATATACAGACCAGATATATACGACAGTCCTAACATGTAATGAGGGTGGTCTTTATATACAGACCAGATATATACGACAATCCTAACTTGTAATGAGGGTGGTATATCCACAGACCAGATATATATGATTGTCCTAACACTAAACATTTAATGAGAGTAGCCATTACATACAGACCAAGTCTACATAAACTGTAGCTACTGGTTGTACAGCATCATCACTTTACAATCTTCAAGGCAAAATACAAATAAACTCTGCACCACAGGCACACACATATAATGGTATATATAGCTGGAATCTAAGCCAACATGTTTACACCCAAGCACACCAGTATGTAGCCTCTGTACATGGCGTGTATATATATGCTGCCTCAACCTACTAAATTTAAAATATTTTCAAGAAGCTGGCCAAGTCGTTTTGCCTCATAATGTGTATGCCTGTTACTGTTATGCTCTCTTTAATAAAATAGACATGCCAAGTATATGCTGCCATTACAGAAAGTTAGTCCAGGCCAGTGTCCAGTATTGAGTACACATGCTGACCACTCAGACAGGTGGTCACTCTAGCATACAACACTACATACATGTACCTTGCCATCCCGGGGTACCAGCCGAGTCTGCATTGGACTATCTCAGCCGACCTCAGGCGACCTCTTGACATACGACCTTGGGTCCACTGTTATACGACCTTGGGCTGACCTTGGGAACTGCCACACTGCCCAGCAGTCCTATGTCCAGTTAGGGGGTCAGGGGTAATGGGGTCCACTGTACACAACTTGATGCTACCATCAATGGAGGAACCATGAACTACAGGGAGGAGTATGATTGACAAGGGGGAGGAGCTTCACCATGTCAGTTCATACATAGGGGAGAATATACTCTCAGTGGGGAGAGCAGAATATCTTATATAATGGGAGGAATACACACTCTGAGGAGAGATGATTGACATGTGGGGAGGGTTGTAAATCTGCCTGTGTACTGTATGTAGGGAAGAGCAATCAGGAGGGGGCACACAGACTCCTCACACTGTGTACTGTAAGATATAAGGAATGACTGACATGTGGGGAGGATCAGCACATATACTTTGCTGTCCCATTGAGAGGGTGGGAGGAGCTAGACGGAGGTGTAGCCAGTTTGTGATGATAGGGAGCTACACTGACAGTGCTACTGTTCCATCTATGTACATCTAATCCTACAGCATTACCAGGATCTGAGAGTAGAGGGAAGTTGGTGATTGGGACATCTTGATAGGGGCTGGTTTGTGCTAGATTCAGATAAACCCAGCATCACTCCTAAAACATCTATCTGAGGAGCTGGCCCCCTCCCAATCCTTACCTATAGTGGCAGCAGTGTAGTGTGGTAGTAGTGGTATACAGCCCCAATTTGCAGGCAGTAGTATGTATGACTATAAACAGGACCCCATGTACACCGACAAATGCATGGGAGCCTTGAAAGATGGACATGTACAATTCACATGAAGTGTGCCTCACAGTGTGGGGTGTGGGGATAGCTATAGGCTTCAGATAATTAAAGTGCAAGAAGTCTCTCACATAGACTGGCTCAAGCTTTAATAAGCCCCAAGTTTTGTTTAAAGAATTGTCCAGTTGCTTTCTTCTTACTTATTTCCCCCTACATACTGTACAAACTAAAATTGGACACCAAAAAGTAAAAATAAAAAACAAAATTTAAATCTCAATATTTTTTCCTAATTGATACAAGTTTCTAGAGACATTGGGCAGTATACAAAACACATGCCTTAGACAACCAGGGCATCAAATTATTGTAGTTATTGATTTTGTTAACAGAACATGTACATCAGCCATGAGATACTTGCAATTGATCAGACCCAATACATTTCATAAGGACCAACACATGTACAGGTAGTAAAAGAAATCAAAATCCATCTAGTTATACAAGGTACAAAACATCTGATTCATTGTATCTCTGCTGGAAATATGTCATCAAAGTCAAGAATATGGTTTTCCTGTTAAAATCAGTCATAACACTCAATTGTATCAGAGGTAGAATTATATAGTACAATTTTTTAATTACAAATGTAAAGGTCCGTAAAGGTGTCTCAAATATGACGTTTTCATGAATCTCAGATCTTTACATTTACATTCACTGTAAGTCTACTTCCAGTATGTTATGTTATGACTGATCTGCTGGCAATCCTTATTTTCGACTCTGATGATATTTCAGCTCATTAGGATGAGTACTTTGCAACTGTTTACAATTGAAAATGGTTAGGTTTGTTTTGTTATTACCTGGTACCCTTAAAAGTGATCACTTCGTGTCTGAAGCTTTCCTGACAAATCACTAACACCAAGTTCATCAAACTTTGGTGGAATAATCAACAAGTGATGTAGATGACATAGCAGCGTATGCAACATTGAAGAATCACCAAGACATCGGTAATGATTTCTGACTTGCTCAGGCCTTTTATCATTACTTCCAACTACTCAATGAACGGATTTTCATAACCTTTAGATTTACAATTGCAAGCAATATCCGACAGGGTGAAGAAGCCATATGTCCTGATAGAAGAAACATTTTTGAGGGTACCCCCTGGTGCTCAAGATTGATCAAAGATCTTTGGAGTTCTTTAAAGGACACATATCACTGATTCCCAACCTGGGATACGTAGAGTCACATAGAATAACAATAACACTAATTAACTTAGATTTAAAGATACTAAGAATGGAAGTAACAAGTTTGGATAATGTCTTGGTTGATCAACTAGCTAGAAGAGTCGGACATACTTGCCAACTGTTTTTAATTTCCGTGGGGGAGATTCTGCATGCTCAAACTTAATATGTAAATAAAATTTGAATATATATACCCCCTAGGAACCAAATAACTCTTTAAAATTACATCTTTTTAGAAATTTTTACTGACTCAGTGAAAATTTCTTTATATGAAAACCTGTCAAAATTAAACTGGCCACTTTTGAAAATCAACCACTTGTTAGAAAACTTAGAACACTATGTCCTTAAATGATCATGACCTTAGCTGTTTATAGGATGTTAAACTCTGAACAACCAATAACACTAGCTTTCTATACATCATACTTATAATACATATCTTTTTCAGTGACATGGTTTCTAATGATTTTGGAGGCACAGTAGTCTAGTGGTAGGACGCCGGGCTCGTGACCGAAGAGTTCGAGTCACGGCACTGTGTTGTATCTTTGAGCAAGATACTTCACTCCGCTTGTTCCAGTCTACTCAGCTGTAAATGATTATGTGATTGGACAGTACGTACTACAATTGTTGATGCTAGTTGTGAGCGGGGAAATGGCAACACCGGCTGTATGCTCCCCAGAGAGTTGAGAACGATATTGCTGGTTGCAAAGGCCCTCTAACCACAGATAATAATGTGTGAACCGCTTTGAGACGCCAAGCATCCAATTAGTTCAAACAGAATATTTGAGAGTTTCGTGATAAGTGCATTAAGTACATTAATATTATAGTAATTCTCACGTGTGTTGAATCACATGACAAACTGTAAAGAGGAAATTTTCGTACTTTGAAATGTTTTCAATAAATAATTGCAGTGTGGACATTTTTGTGTTAGCAATGTTTCTGAAATCTATATATTCGATTCTATACCACATTAATTGTAAGTATTTGTGAGTGGATATTTTTGCACATATTTTCTCAACACTAATAATGAAAGCATCATTTCCACAATGCAATAATTTACACCTCTACAGTATACAGCATATACTGAGCAAAACTCTGTACTTCTGGTTGTACAATTTCATAAGAATTAAAGTAGTCCACATACATTAATTATATGTAAATTTCAAAAAATACTACTAGCACAGCTGAGCATATTTTTTAAAATTATTATCAATCTCTATCCCACACGGATCTCTATCCTACACGGATCTCTATCCTACATGGATCTCTATCCTACATGGATCTCTATCCCACACAATTCTCTATCCAACACGGATCTCTATCCCACACGGATCTCTATCCTACACAGATCTCTATCCCACATGGATCTCTATCCTACACAGATCCCTATCCCACACAGATCTCTATCCTACACGGATCTCTATCCTACATGGATCTCTATCCTACATGGATCTCTATCCTACACAGATCTCTATCCCACACGGATCTCTACCCTACACAGATCTCTATCCCACACAGATCTCTATCCAACACGGATCTCTATCCAACACGGATCTCTATCCCACACGGATCTCTATCCTACACAGATCTCTATCCCACACAGATCTCTATCCTACATGGATCTCTATCCCACACAGATCTCTATCCCACATGGATCTCTATCCTACACAGATCCCTATCCCACACAGATCTCTATCCTACACGGATCTCTATCCTACATGGATCTCTATCCTACATGGATCTCTATCCCACATGGATCTCTATCCTACATGGATCTCTATCCCACACAGATCTCTATCCCACACATATCTCTATCCAACACGGATCTCTATCCTACATGGATCTCTATCCTACAGGGATCTCTATCCCACACAGATCTCTATCCCACACATATCTCTATCCAACACGGATCTCTATCCTACATGGATCTCTATCCCACATGGATCTCTATCCCACACGGATCTCTATCCCACATGGATCTCTATCCAACACATATCTCTATCCAACACAGATCTCTATCCCACATGGATCTCTATCCTACATGGATCTCTATCCCACATGGATCTCTATCCCACACGGATCTCTATCCCACACGGATCTCTATCCCACATGGATCTCTATCCAACATGGATCTCTATCCTACATGGATCTCTATCCTACATGGATCTCTATCCCACACGGATCTCTATTCCACATGGATCTCTATCCCACATGGATCTCTATCACACTGCGATTTGGATAAAAATTACTGTAGAGGGAAAAGGCCAGGAGAGGGCTGCTAATCACGTAGCTCATTTGGTTGTTAATTGTTACAGTTTTTGGCAGTGGCATTGGGATCCTTGAATGCTGAACTTCTAATGTATTAACCTTGACATAAACTCATACTACAGTGATCTGAAGCTGACATAAAAGTACTTAAACTAACAATCAGCTCAACAAAACATCATATCTTGTGACACCCAACAATACATGTGTAGGTTATATGAGCTGCTTACAGGTGTAAAATAATCAGTCTTCAGTATATATGTTTTTGTCAAAAGTGAAGCCACGGTCAAACCTGAATCAACTACCACATATGGCAATTAACTTCTATCTAACAGGCAGTCACAGATATAGTTTAAACCTGTACAAACAGTACACCGTGATAATTACCTGTGAATGGCCTGGGGATGACCAATCTCCAGCGTCAACTAGCACATGCATTACATGTATACAGTGAGAGTAGGGCAGCGTTGTGTCATGTCCATATATGAAACTGGGGGTTAAGCTTACCTATACTAGTTCTTCATTTCCACCGGCAGGCATGAATGTTTCATTGAAGATGGGAGCTATTTTTATCAGTGAAATATAGTATGTCTATATTTACCTGTATAACTTTGTTTTTACCAAGTACTTACCAAGTACACACGTTTATATTTGTAAACTGAAATGATTAACTATATAACGTTCCACAGATAATTTATAATCACAAACTGATCGATATCAATCAAGTTAAAAGGAAGTTATAAAGTATTTATATGTATCCCATGTCCAGTTGCTCTAACCAAATCCCCAACTCAACTTGTCTCAGAGGTGAGTTATTCAAACATTTCATGGTTTTCAGAAAGAGGTATCAATGACTCTTAATAATTGCAACATAACTAAACTTGCAGATCTCATGGAATGATTATTTCTTTATTGAATAAATGAAAATGTACACCAAGCTGTTTTTAACTTGGTATACATGTATATATATATATACATTATACAATGCAGCCTCAGTCATATATGCAATTATCTTCCTTATACATTCGTTACTTACTCCATGTCAGATATTGAGATTGGATGTTACAGTTTATACCTTGTATATCACCCTGATAATTAGTCAGGTCACAGAGACAATCATCAACAGGTATAAAATGATTTTTCTTATGTCTCTTTGACACAAAACCTTTTCCATTTCCATTGTTTCCAAATGCATATACACATAAGTATAAATTAGTACAATATTTGTGATAGATCACAATATCATTACCTGATAACATCACAATAGAGCTATAATTTGACACTTAATTAAACCAGAAAAAAAATGTTGTGCTAATGAGATATCCAACTTGTAATGTAGTGTTTGAAGAAAATGTATTACAGTTACTGAAGGTAACCAGCTGTGACACCATATAGATGTACTTCCCTTTCTACAGATAACATCAGGAAAACGAAGTAACATTTACCGCACATAAGCATCTGAAATATGGCACCAACTTTTGTGTGATGGTATATCATTAAACTGAATGTGATAGGAAAATTTAGTACTGGCAGATCTGGGTGAGATGTTGTTAAACTGAATGTGTCAGAAAATCCAATACTGGTAGATCTGGGTGAGATTTCTTTGTCAGAATTACAAGAAATTGATTCACCAAAGGGTTGCTGAAATTGACAATGCATATGTTTCATCTTAAATATCATCAAACCTTGAAATTGCATCACTAAAGAATTAAATATGTACATTGGACAGATTTGTAATGAAAACCAAAACGTCCAGTTTTCGGCAAAAGGTGAACTCCTTGTCAATCAGTCATCTTAGTTAACTAAAATAATAGAATTCACTAGACTTATGTCAAGTACAGTATTTTAAACAGTTAAAGACGTCATCGATACATTAACAGTTAATGGTTGTCGATAAATTGAGAAAACTACAAATATGGATCAATGAAAAAATAGCAGAAAAGACAATCACTGCTTTTTATAACTTGGATAACATTTGAGACTGATGAAAATCTGTTTGTATATATATATCGATACGGCAAAATTCATGTCAGGTGTCCGTCTGGCTACGTCGCACCTTCAATTGACTGTGTAACTTTTAAGTAGATGTTATTTTTTGGTACGTTAGTATACATCTATATCAGTTAACAAGCACACAGAAACAGAAACATCCCAAGCATTACACAAACACTAACCACAGGTAGATACCTTGTTTCATTCCAGCTGATTGAAATCGGCCATCTTCATTGTTGTGAAGACAGGATCGCTTATGTACAAACAAAACACTTTACGGTCGATTTCTCGTTAAAACCTTAAATTTCATCAATAGGAAAAATGAGAAAACTTGTTTGATAAAAGATATGCAATTTTTACCTCCGAATTTACAATCAAATATTTATCGTGGACATTATTTTCTAGGGATTTGAGCGACTTCATCCCGGCTTTTAACTTCCGGTTAGAGTTGAACGTCGTCTGTACACTATCCTAGCTGAGTACAATATTTTTATGAAAAGTTAGGCTAGATAAGTAACGTAGATATTTCCATTCAGGATTTCTTAATCATGCATCGGTATCTGGCAATAGGTCTTGTTTTCGCCGGCTGCTGTAGTAATGTTGTATTTCTAGAATATCTCGTAAGGTAAGGCCAATGACAATGTCATTTTTGAATGTAGCTTTGGAAACCTTTAAAAGTCGTCTCTCCTCTCTACACAAATAGCTCTGTTCTCACTTTCTTTTCCTGAACATAAACACAACCCAAACATCGGCATAATCTTTAATATGGTGTCAGGTCGTTTCGCCCTAAATCGCGTTCGCCCTTATATTTTTTTTAGCGGTGTATTTTTAGGACAAAACTTATTTAGCCTATGGCTAAAACAGTCTCATTTAAAGTTTCCTAAGTCTCCCTTACTGCCTTAGTCTTTTTTTGTCATAAGACTCGTTAGACTTGTACGAAGTCAACCGATAAAGCATGTGAAATACAACATACACCAGCATCACATTATCTCGACAGCACAATTGTTCGTGAAACACGAAAAATTAAAGTGTGTTTAATTATTAAAAACATTTCAACTGATATTTATGCTTAAAAATATATATTGATATTAGGGCGAAACAACCTTGGGAGAACTGGATGAAGGGCGAAACAACAGGTAGTCGGTGTGAAGGGATTTAGGGTGAAATGACTCAAATCCCTTCAATATGACAAAGTATGTCAATTAATAAGTAGAAAAGTAGCAGAAAAATATTGAAATGACCAAATTTACTGCAAGACCGCATGCAATTACCCGATCCCAACCGTTTAACCTGTTGAACCAATGTTTGTTTATGTAACAAGGTTACTTTGGTGGGCACGGAAGTTTAGTGGTAGGCCGCTGGGCTTGTGACCGTAGGGTTGCAAGTTACAGTCACGTCATGGCACTGTGTTGTATACTTGAACCAGAAACTTTGCTCCGTTAGTTCCAGTCTACTTAACTGTAAATGAGTATGTGGTTGGGCAGTGCTGGAATTGTTGAATGCTAGCTGTGAGCGCCGAAATGGCAGCACCAGCTGTATGCTCCCAAAGGTGTTGAGAAAGATATTGACTGGTTGCAAAGGCCTAATTATAACCACAGATATTAATTTGTGAACTGCTTTTAGACAACCTAGGACTTAGGTTGTGATAAAGAGGTATATAAGAACCTCATTAAATTATCATTATTTGTAATCTTATGCTGGTTTCAGGTGAGCCCTGTCAAACCCTTGCAAGGCCTGCATAAACTTTTGCAGGTCCACCAGGATTTATTCCCAAAAATGTTACATTTGTAAACAGACAATGGAACCGGATATACAAAAGGGGCCCAGCTGATGAGTGGTCTTCTTTTCTTGTTCTCATGTTTTTTCCCTTCTTCTATACATGAGCTGTACATGTACATGCCCATAATGATGAATAAAAGCTTTTTGAGGCCAGTTTAGTTGTGTACAGCTAATGCAGTATCTTGTTTGAAGTTTTTCTTAATCTTCCTTAGTCTTTTTTGTCATCAGACTCTTTAGATTGGTACATAGTCGACCAGATCTGCACGTACATGCAGTACACTCATTTCAGGAGTCCTGAAACCCTTCAAACAACACAATATTATGAGTGAAATATGAAAACAGTATTTTTTTTAATCATTAAAACATTTAAACTGATATATATAAATTAGAAATGCTTAACATCAGGGCAAAACAACCATGGTAGAACTGGATTAAGGGGGAAACAACCTATAATGCGAATAGGATTTACGGCAAAATGACCCAAATCTGCTTCTGCCAGTACCTGATTCTCATATGATTTATTCAGTTAATTTTGTCTGACAGAATTCTAGATGTTTCTGTACCAGGTAGTTTTGGTACCTAAAAGTAGGATGTTTTGTTGCTTTTTTGTACTGCAGGAATCATAAAATATAAAATTAGCGACCCAAAACCACAAAAAGCAAAAGTGGCATAATAAAATGTTAAATAATTAATTAAGTGCTGAAAATCTTTCTGAAGTATTGAAACAGCTTTCCACAAGACTAAACTTTTCAATACAAAAACAACCAATGCAAGTATCGAAACTTTATGAGGTCACAAACATACACAAGAAACTGTTACATTTGTACGATATTTTTTTTTAAGCCAATGTTAAAGCATCTCCTCTTTTCTAAATGGAAGCCTTTACAATTTTTTATGATGAAAAAAACATCATCCAGTGTTTACCAAAATGAATCAATTAATAAGATTGTTTATAAATCAATCAAATTGTGAAAAAACGGCATTTGAAACAACAACTGCATCTGAACATTAACCCACAGATTTTATTCACTTTATGTAATAAATGTATATTACATATCAAAATGTCACATTTTTTTTTTTTTTTTTTTAAATGTCATTAATTTAAATTACCGTAAGATTATTATTTGTAGCTCTAACTGACATGTTGAATATCACTTACGATTAACTATCAGAGATCAGAGGTTCATCAGGAAACTTTTAAGGTCAGTTAAAGGAATCATCCTGATTGAATTAGTGTAGTTTTCCCCATTTCATGTCTTAAAAAATCCTTATTGAAAATGAAAAAGAAAATGCATGAATTTAATGAACTCATCATGATTGACCAAGTTCTTGAAATGCAGTATAATTAAGAAGCAAGGATAGAATGATAATGTTGTCATAAAGACATGCTTTAATAAAAGTTAAAGCCTAATATTTATACATTTGCCAAAACTCAAGTGACGGTAACATTTAGCAGGCATGGGTTAACCCTGAGAAACACCTAGATGTATAGTTTCATTTTGGCAAAAAAAACTTTCCTCCACAAATATGGTTTCATAAATTTTAATGGTTTCTGTCCAAAATAGCCTTACATCTGCAGAAATCTGACCTCAAAATATAATTGAAAGTTGCAAATACAAGTCATAGTGGCAATAGACATTTAGTATAGCTGTGAGCTATTAGTCTACAACAAACAAGCTAGAAAAGTCCTTTAAAATGTATTAGATTTCTCTTACAATTGTCCAAATAAAATTACACAAGTGAAAATTCTATAAAAATGAGGTCAAGTTTTAAGGGGATTCCAAATGGTCATTGTTATAAAGATGGAACTTTTATTGAAATTCATATAGAATGTTTAAGATTTTTTTATTTTTTTATTTCAGTTCTTTCCCTGGAAGCGGAAATATCATCACATTTTCACAGTTCCTGTTCATAGCATTAGAGGGTTTAATATTCACTTCAAAGTTTGGTACCCAGAAAACAGCTATACCATTAAAGTAAGTACACGTTTATATAACATACCAAAGCTTGATATGTTAACTGAAGCAGGAAGTATGTAAAAGGAGTCTATCTTTGTGTCAGTTTAATACAAGGTGGTAGGATGTCTCACTAAAAGAGGGAAGTGAAGATAATCTCTGTCAATTCAAGGTAGAAATGTGCTATTTGTCTCAGATTTCATGCAGATGTTTATGCTTGTACATTGTAATGCACTATTGTACAGTATCACCTGCTATTAATTAGCACAACCAACTTCTTTTGGATGGTCAATATGTTACAAAAATCTTGACACAATGTCTATAGATACAGACAAAGACCTGGTGACAGGACCATTTCTAATTTAACAATAAGAAATATCACTCAGTGAAATACTTGTATTTGAGTTATATTTGTCGGTGACACTCCTGGGGATCTAGGATTCTGAAGATGCTGTCACAAGTTGGTTGGAAGGTGCTGTATGACTTGTAATTAGTGTGCTGTAACAAGTACGTAGTAGCACAATGTATTACATACATTTGGGTAGAAAATAGAGTAAAGATAAATGTTTATTACTGCTTTGACTTCTCACTGCAATGTGTGTCAATATCCTTCTACCAGCAATCAAGAAACATATAGCTATCATATAAAGCTTTGGATCTTACTAAAATCCTTGTTATTATATAAACATGTAAATTCACTGATGCAGTTCCTTTATTAAGCTCACGACACCTTTGAACAAATCAAAAGATTTCTTCCAAACCACGGAGTAAATACAGCCTTGCCAGATTACGGTAATGCTTATTGCACTAAGCTTGAAAAGGTAAACATTACCATGCTATCAGGATTAGTACCAGGATCTAACCCCACCCCTGGATACTTAGTTACAAGGTCATGCAGGTGGATTAGAATCCCACACTGTAACCAATACCAGAAAGGCGATCATTTGAAGGTCTACTCTTCCTGAATAGTTTATCATACTTCAACCAAATTGACTATGGGTGGTTGGTTTGTGCAGTGGATCGCACACTTGCCTTTCACAAAGGCGACCAGGGTTTGATGCCCCATTCGGATGTGAAAAGGTATGGGGTCCCCTGCCTGACCACCTTTGTTTTCTCCGGGATCTTCGGTTTCCTATCACATTTAGACCCTCCACGTAATAACATTAGGGCCACCATCTTAGTGATTAATATAAGTTGAAATGACTTGTTTTGTGATTGTTGTAAAATAAATAAAGTTTATATTTAATTGACTATGGCATATCCTTGGCACAAGGAAGTTAAAGGTATTATACAGGACTGATATACATGTTGTTCCTCTGAGCCCAAAATCATTAAATATTTGCAATGAAAGATCATAAGTTCTTGAGTACAGCCTGAAAGCTATACATTTTTTTTTCTATAAAAAAAGCCCTCTGCATGCTATCTGATGAGAACAGATTTAACTAAAACTATGAAAAATATGGACTAGCTGATATCGCTCAAATTCAGAATGTTGTAAGTCTTCATTTATGAACAAAACCTTTACAAAATTGTACAAATTCTCAAGATTAAATTATTGGAAGTTTTTACACAAGGTATGGTTCATGTTATGTGCACTGTTTAATGAAACTTGTAGCCTATTATCAGCAATGAAAATAAGACAATTTTTTCTTCAACTTTAAAGTTTAGTCTTTTGCCTCCTGATTGGTGTCTTCCTCAGCAGACAACATTTCACTTAAAGTGTGCAGAATATATTTTGCTTCTTCAGTTTGAGAGGGCTAGCTTTTTTTGCACTAATCGATAATTCTTTGTAAAGGACTGTATATCATTTCAAATATTTTGCATCATCTGCGTTGAGAAATGTTTTGAGTACTAAGAGACGCTAGGAAGCTGTTGATATCAAAATGAATGGCTCTATCTGTATAGCAAAGACAAATAAACCAAACAAAACCCATGTAAGATGTTTCACTTGTAGAGTGGAAAAGGAATCTAAAACAAGTTTAAAAAAAGCATGAACGATGTCAAGATATTGTTTCTGATCAACGAGTGAAATAATGGCAAAACAGTTTGTATAATTTTGCATTGATCAATGTACAAAAATTGTAAATCTATGTACATTCCTTGCATAAACATTTTGTTTTTCAGGCAATACATTTACATGGTCTCATTCTTCTTTGTGGTCCAAGTGCTCAACAACTATGCCTTCAGCTTTAATATTTCTATGCCTCTCCAAATGATCTTCAGAGCAGTAAGTAAACCATTATATCTATAATAGATCTCCATGCCTCTCCAAATGATCTTCAGAGCAGTAAGTAAACCATTATATCTATAATAGATCTCCATGCCTCTCCAAATGATCTTCAGAGCAGTAAGTAAACCATTATATCTATAATAGATCTCCATGCCTCTCCAAATGATCTTCAGAGCAGTAAGTAAACCATTATATCTATAATAGATCTCCATGCCTCTCCAAATGATCTTCAGAGCAGTAAGTAAACCATTATATCTATAATAGATCTCCATGCCTCTCCAAATGATCTTCAGAGCAGTAAGTAAACCATTATATCTATAATAGATCTCCATGCCTCTCCAAATGATCTTCAGAGCAGTAAGTAAACCATTATATCTATAATAGATCTCCATGCCTCTCCAAATGATCTTCAGAGCAGTAAGTAAACCATTATATCTATAATAGATCTCCATGCCTCTCCAAATGATCTTCAGAGCAGTAAGTAAACCATTATATCTATAATAGATCTCCATGCCTCTCCAAATGATCTTCAGAGCAGTAAGTAAACCATTATATCTATAATAGATCTCCATGCCTCTCCAAATGATCTTCAGAGCAGTAAGTAAACCATTATATCTATAATAGATCTCCATGCCTCTCCAAATGATCTTCAGAGCAGTAAGTAAACCATTATATCTATAATAGATCTCCATGCCTCTCCAAATGATCTTCAGAGCAGTAAGTAAACCATTATATCTATAATAGATCTCCATGCCTCTCCAAATGATCTTCAGAGCAGTAAGTAAACCATTATATCTATAATAGATCTCCATGCCTCTCCAAATGATCTTCAGAGCAGTAAGTAAACCATTATATCTATAATAGATCTCCATGCCTCTCCAAATGATCTTCAGAGCAGTAAGTAAACCATTATATCTATAATAGATCTCCATGCCTCTCCAAATGATCTTCAGAGCAGTAAGTAAACCATTATATCTATAATAGATCTCCATGCCTCTCCAAATGATCTTCAGAGCAGTAAGTAAACCATTATATCTATAATAGATCTCCATGCCTCTCCAAATGATCTTCAGAGCAGTAAGTAAACCATTATATCTATAATAGATCTCCATGCCTCTCCAAATGATCTTCAGAGCAGTAAGTAAACCATTATATCTATAATAGATCTCCATGCCTCTCCAAATGATCTTCAGAGCAGTAAGTAAACCATTATATCTATAATAGATCTCCATGCCTCTCCAAATGATCTTCAGAGCAGTAAGTAAACCATTATATCTATAATAGATCTCCATGCCTCTCCAAATGATCTTCAGAGCAGTAAGTAAACCATTATATCTATAATAGATCTCCATGCCTCTCCAAATGATCTTCAGAGCAGTAAGTAAACCATTATATCTATAATAGATCTCCATGCCTCTCCAAATGATCTTCAGAGCAGTAAGTAAACCATTATATCTATAATAGATCTCCATGCCTCTCCAAATGATCTTCAGAGCAGTAAGTAAACCATTATATCTATAATAGATCTCCATGCCTCTCCAAATGATCTTCAGAGCAGTAAGTAAACCATTATATCTATAATAGATCTCCATGCCTCTCCAAATGATCTTCAGAGCAGTAAGTAAACCATTATATCTATAATAGATCTCCATGCCTCTCCAAATGATCTTCAGAGCAGTAAGTAAACCATTATATCTATAATAGATCTCCATGCCTCTCCAAATGATCTTCAGAGCAGTAAGTAAACCATTATATCTATAATAGATCTCCATGCCTCTCCAAATGATCTTCAGAGCAGTAAGTAAACCATTATATCTATAATAGATCTCCATGCCTCTCCAAATGATCTTCAGAGCAGTAAGTAAACCATTATATCTATAATAGATCTCCATGCCTCTCCAAATGATCTTCAGAGCAGTAAGTAAACCATTATATCTATAATAGATCTCCATGCCTCTCCAAATGATCTTCAGAGCAGTAAGTAAACCATTATATCTATAATAGATCTCCATGCCTCTCCAAATGATCTTCAGAGCAGTAAGTAAACCATTATATCTATAATAGATCTCCATGCCTCTCCAAATGATCTTCAGAGCAGTAAGTAAACCATTATATCTATAATAGATCTCCATGCCTCTCCAAATGATCTTCAGAGCAGTAAGTAAACCATTATATCTATAATAGATCTCCATGCCTCTCCAAATGATCTTCAGAGCAGTAAGTAAACCATTATATCTATAATAGATCTCCATGCCTCTCCAAATGATCTTCAGAGCAGTAAGTAAACCATTATATCTATAATAGATCTCCATGCCTCTCCAAATGATCTTCAGAGCAGTAAGTAAACCATTATATCTATAATAGATCTCCATGCCTCTCCAAATGATCTTCAGAGCAGTAAGTAAACCATTATATCTATAATAGATCTCCATGCCTCTCCAAATGATCTTCAGAGCAGTAAGTAAACCATTATATCTATAATAGATCTCCATGCCTCTCCAAATGATCTTCAGAGCAGTAAGTAAACCATTATATCTATAATAGATCTCCATGCCTCTCCAAATGATCTTCAGAGCAGTAAGTAAACCATTATATCTATAATAGATCTCCATGCCTCTCCAAATGATCTTCAGAGCAGTAAGTAAACCATTATATCTATAATAGATCTCCATGCCTCTCCAAATGATCTTCAGAGCAGTAAGTAAACCATTATATCTATAATAGATCTCCATGCCTCTCCAAATGATCTTCAGAGCAGTAAGTAAACCATTATATCTATAATAGATCTCCATGCCTCTCCAAATGATCTTCAGAGCAGTAAGTAAACCATTATATCTATAATAGATCTCCATGCCTCTCCAAATGATCTTCAGAGCAGTAAGTAAACCATTATATCTATAATAGATCTCCATGCCTCTCCAAATGATCTTCAGAGCAGTAAGTAAACCATTATATCTATAATAGATCTCCATGCCTCTCCAAATGATCTTCAGAGCAGTAAGTAAACCATTATATCTATAATAGATCTCCATGCCTCTCCAAATGATCTTCAGAGCAGTAAGTAAACCATTATATCTATAATAGATCTCCATGCCTCTCCAAATGATCTTCAGAGCAGTAAGTAAACCATTATATCTATAATAGATCTCCATGCCTCTCCAAATGATCTTCAGAGCAGTAGGTAAACCATTATATCTATAATAGATCTCCATGCCTCTCCAAATGATCTTCAGAGCAGTAGGTAAACCATTATATCTATAATAGATCTCTATGCCTCTCCAAATGATCTTCAGAGCAGTAGGTAAACCATTATATCTATAATAGATCTCCATGCCTCTCCAAATGATCTTCAGAGCAGTAGGTAAACCATTATATCTATAATAGATCTCTATGCCTCTCCAAATGATCTTCAGAGCAGTAGGTAAACCATTATATCTATAATAGATCTCCATGCCTCTCCAAATGATCTTCAGAGCAGTAGGTAAACCATTATATCTATAATAGATCTCTATGCCTCTCCAAATGATCTTCAGAGCAGTAGGTTAACCATTATATCTATAATAGATCTCCATGCCTCTCCAAATGATCTTCAGAGCAGTAGGTAAACCATTATATCTATAATAGATCTCTATGCCTCTCCAAATGATCTTCAGAGCAGTAGGTTAACCATTATATCTATAATAGATCTCCATGCCTCTCCAAATGATCTTCAGAGCAGTAGGTTAACCATTATATCTATAATAGATCCCCATGCCTTTCCAAATGATCTTCAGAGCAGTAAGTAAACCATTGCCTCTCCAAATCTTCAGGGTTGAAATTAAAAGTAAGCTTTATATCTTTATACACATATCAATATTATCCATGTCACTCCATGTGATCTTCAGTTTGTAAGTAAATTACTTTATGATATGTCTATGCCTCTAGTTAGCTACTAACTATAATATCTCAATAGTGACCAGGAGAATGTTTTGTTTTGTAAATAGACTGGATGTAATCTGTTGCTTCTGTCTTTGTAGGGTTCTCTGATAGCTTCTCTCAGTCTGGGAGTGTTACTGAAGGGAAGAAAGTAAGTACTGTTATATACACAAGTTTTTTTTTCATTTTTAACAGTGAAATGTAAGGTTTACAGTGAATACAATACAACATTCAAAGTAATTTTGGCAGCAGGTGGATTAATAGAATTGTTCCCTTCCTTAAGGGTGTGACAGAGAAATCTCCAACCCGAGGGGTGATATTTTTTGGTTGTCTAACCAGAGGCTCTGCCGAGGGTTAGACAACCAAAAAAATCATCTCCTTCCTTAAGGGTGTGACAGAGAAATCCCCAACCAGAGGGGTGATGTTTTTTAGTTGTCTTCCCTGAGGTTCTGCCGAGGGTTAGACAACTAAAAAAATCATCTCCTTCGGGTGTGACAGAGAAATCTCCAACCAAAGGGGTGATGTTTTTTAGTTGTCTACCCTGAGGCTCTGCCGAGGGTTAGACAACCAAACAAATCATCTCCTGCCTTAAGGGTGTGACAGAGAAATCTCCAACCCGAGGGGTGATGTTTTTTGGTTGTCCATTAGACTACCAAAAAAAGCACCCTGAGGGTTGGAGATTTCTCTGTTATACCCTCAAGGTAGGGGATGATTTTTTTTCTCCCATCCTATTATTTCGTTCACAACTCCACCGACAGAAGTCTGCCATGTTTGTCAACAAAAACACATGCCAGGTATATATATGAATATCGTCATTCACTTTAATTTGTTGATGTCACATTTACAGGTGACACATTTTAATGACATCACAATTGAACAGGTGCTAATCGGCACGAGGCGATCTCCCCTAGGTGGTGACAAGCTGATCTTTCCCCGCTAACAAGGGAGACACACCTGTGAAGGGTGGGAGAATATCTTTTCACAGAATTCAATGTCTTTATGAAAACAAAGTGTAGAACAGTACAGGGTATTCTTGATTATACTTTGTGAAAAAGTTATATTTCACTTGTTGGTTGAATATTTTCCATATCCATTACTGACAGGCCTCTTCTCTTTTGTTTATACACAGATATGTATAATAAATGATATCATTATTTCCTTCATCCTCATTAGATGAGTCATAGTGTGTGATATTGACTCTTGTGTTACATCAAGTCAATAGTCACTTTATGGCGTCACTTCTATTGTAATGTCACAATGCTCTCTGCAGCACAATGCAGTACTGTCCTCTTGACAATTTGCTTACACTCTGTATTGTTTAACCCTTTCACCTCTATGTAACTTTAGTAGACTCTGCCATGCATTGATATGGATGAGTCCACAATGGTATACAGTGGTGGGTTAATTATATATTAAATGATCAAGGCATGATAATTTTATATGTAATGTAACTGTTAAGGACATTAATTTTTGGTGAATATGTTGTTATATTATGGACCTGAAGAGTGTCTAGTTAACTCATTCACCCCTGCAATTTCATAATGAACTATTCCAACCTTTGAATTGGAAGAGTTCAAATGTGTCTTCACTAGTCCATGGTTAATAAATTATCTGTTTGATCCTTGTATACTAGAGAGTGCCTGTTGATGTTTATGTGTTTTACTTACACAGGTGATGTTTAAATATCCATGTTTGATTTAGGTATACCAGAGGGAAATATGTCTCCGTGGTACTCATCACTCTTGGTATCATAGGGTGTACAATTGCTTCGTCTCAAGTCAAAGTGAGTAACACATTTTTAGGTCACCTGAGACAAAGTCTCAAGTGACCTATTGCGATCGCCTTTTGTCCGTCGTCTGTCCGTAAACAATTTACATTTTCGACTTCTTCTCCAAAACCCCTGAACCAATTTCAATGAAATTTTGCAGGGACCTTCCATGGACAAAGGTCAACAAAAATAGTGGCCGGTTTAGTCCTAAGCCCCCAGGGGCCTGAGGGGCGGGGCCAAAAAGGGTCAAATTGACTAAAATTTCAAAAATCTTCTTC